>NC_056748.1:456462728-456642728 GCF_019279795.1 Protopterus annectens
GGGTTTAGTGTAGGGTTAGAAGTAGGGTTTGGTGCTTTGCTTTAGGGTTACAAGTAGGGTTTTGGTTAGTGTGTGTATGTGTTGTTTTTTACTGTGTTTCGGTAGGTAGTATGTTGTGGGCGGTGGGGTTGGCCAGTTATGAGAGATCGGCTTTTGCTGGAATAAAGTAGACTATATATATATATATATATATATATATATATATATATATATATATCCAGGTGCATTTCTTGGGGGATCTTTTAAGAGAAGGAGAAGTCCAGTTCAGATAATCAGTCGATGGGTTGAGATTGTTGTTTGTCCATAACTAATAATTTCTTCTATGTTGTTGAAATTTTTGGCTCCGTTTGACAGGTGTATTTTTATTTTTGCAGGGAAAAGTATCTGAGTTTTGAAACCATTCTGTTTAGTTGGCTGTGGTGGTACAGCGGTTAGTGTTGTCACCACACAGCTGGAGGTTCTCTGGTTTGATTCTCAGCTGTAACACCTTCTGTGTGGAGCCTGCATGTCCTCCCTGTAGTTGAGTGAACTTTAAAGACATGCAGGTAGGTGGATGAGTGTGTGTACCTTCTATGCAGGTTGGGTGCTGGGCTGGCAACTTGACACCATAAAAATCTACTACCAATCAATAGAGGACTGGTGATCTGCTGTGGTGATCCCTAACCAGGAAAAGCCGAAAGATTTTTTTAAAAACCATTCTGTTTAGAAGTTTTCACAAGTGGCCAACAACTTGTCTTCAGTTCTATAGTCTTAGCTGAAAAGTCATTATCAAATCTTGTGTTGTTTTTTCAAAATTTTAAAGGAGCTTTTCTCCATGCTGTTTTAAGAATTAGATCTCCATCAGTATAAGAAAGGAATTTAACTACTATAAATCTTAGAGGTGATGAGAAAGTGGTAGTTATAGGCTTATCTATAACTTCAATGCTGTCTGAGAATCCTTCTTGAAGATGTAATATATCTGATAACCAAGATGTTGCTTAGGTTATATGATATATAGTAATATATGTGAGTATAATTTTTGTTAGTATTAATTTGTTAATACATTTTGATTACTTTTGTATAAATTTAATTTGCCTTATGTCACAAGTGATAATTCAATAAAGGTACTTAAAAAAGAATTTAGGAAGGATATTAAGTCATTTCTTTTTTTTCTAGTAATCCAAGAAATTCTAAGACTGGATCTTCTTTCTCTTTTTTTCCATACCATCTATTTTATTTAATAACCAGGTGTTTTGTTCTTAACAGGTATTCAGTTTATGTTTCTTGTTCTTTCAGAATTCTATCCATGTCATTTAAAGCATCTTCCATGTCCAGAATTTTGATTTGGGGCTGTTGTAACATCTCCTTAAAAATGGCAGTTTGTTTTAACCAGTTTTCCCCTCAAAGTTTCCAGGTTCTCATGAAAGACATCTAGTTTCATTAATAATTTCTGAAGAATGGATGTCAACAGCTGCATATCTTTTTTCAGAGAAGTTTCAGTATGGAAATGTTCTGAACTGTTCATTTTTCTTCAACCAATAAGTTTCTAAATAATTCTGACAGGATTTTTTTCAAACTTTATAATATTCAAAAGTAAATAAGTCTACACTGTTACCAAATAGTTTGTGAAGAAATTTCCCATAAAAAAGTATTTTTTGTATTATTTAGATTATTCTGCAGAGCTCTAAAAGTTGCTGGTCTTACTTATCCATCTAGCCACCTCCCTTGCACCCTGCCCAGTTAGCATTCCCTGAGTAGTAATCAAAACTCAACTATAACATTTGCAATAATCCCTGACAAAAATATCCTTTAGGAAAATGTCAGCAAGCTTTTAGAAAAAAGCAGATCAATAAGTATTTATGTAAATTTCAAATGTTTATAACACATGGAGACTGTCACCTAGTGTAGAAGTTTTAGCTGACATTTGTTTACAACTAAACTAGAAAGTTTAAAGTTTTGAACATACTTCCATTAAACTAATCTTAAAAAAGATATTGCTACATTCAGTATGTTTGATTACCATAAAAGTATTTTTTCATGTTTGGAAGGAACATGACTTTTCCTCCTTGAACATTTTTTCTCAAAGTTTTTTACAAATTTAATTTGAACTGGCAAATATATGAGCCTCTGTTTAATTTGTTATTCACTTTTTAACTAGGTAAAAATGTAACTGTATGTGTCTATTTAAAGGGGCAAAACAGGATCAGTGTCAGTTTAAGTGACTTTCTCATAGACATACCTTATAAAACTGGAGACTAAGGTTATCAGATCTAGAGCAATAAAATAAAAGCTGCTGTTAACTGATAAAGCTATCTCACAGTGCCACATATTCATGTCTAAACAGGCTTTGGAAAATATTTATGTATAACTTTACTAATTTTACACGTCTAAGGCATATTTTTGTAGAATATGATGGCCTGAAACTTATGAACTGCAGCACTGTCATTGTACCATTCCATCATAAAAGGTAACTTCACATATAAACTCCAAATGCTCGCACAGTAATAGATAAATGGCACTTTGGTATAGAATGATACAATCACAGCATTATCGTGGATTATCAAGTAATAACATGGCTAAATTTAACATCCCCTTCTAACATGCTGATCCCATTGCTTACATGACATCCTTTACTGCAAAACTCTATGAGCTTGTAAGCGGCTGCATACATTCATCTATCTGCCTCTGATATAAATATAACACCAAATTTAAAAAGAAACCTCTATGGTGGAACACAAATATAAACAGGCTCAATAATAAAAGAAAAACAACTCAGTGCACACAACAATAAATTTAACTCTTGTGATGCTAAAATGCTCTTTCTAAACTTAACAGGGAACTCTGGACGCTGATCATTACAACCAAAACTAGTTATGAGGTAAAAATAGCCCCTGAGGTAAAGGATAACCACAAAGACTTCTTTAACTATGATAGAAATCTCAGGCACAATGCAGTGTACTGGGCAGAGCTAACAGTAAATTATATCACATACTGAGACCCAGACGATATAGCCAATCTACTAATAGACAAAGTTAGATCACACTCCATCCCCCTTCCCTCATATATTCCCAAATCATATACCTGCATCTACTCTTCCCTGTCAAATCTCACAAGAACAAGTCCTCAAGGCACTATCCAAGGCCAAAAACACATGATAAACAACATACCAGGCTCTCTTCAGATCAGTCTGAAACAGGACTTATCAAACCTCCTGCAGAGGCTATTCAGTATTAACATCCTAACGTGATTCCTGATGCATGAATGGAGGACATCAAGAGATCATCCCCTTAAATACGGATGTGATGTCAACTGACCTGGGTAATTATAGAACCATAAGTCTTAACATTCTCATCTTTAAGGCTATGGAAAGGATCATTATGGAATTAATAAATAAGGACATAGGCATCCTACAAACTCTTGATCCAAGTCAGTTGTATATGGATGTTGCAGTATAGCAAACGTTTATTGAACTACACGTCTGGAATATCATGTGCATCCTTGATGCACAGTCATAATTCTATCTACATCTCTGACCTGTTAACAAACCTAATAAAATTCTCCTAAACCAGTTTTATTTATACTGTTAATTACAAACCTAAAGTAAAAGGTGACATATTATACATTCAAAATACAGATGGACACAACTTGAAAATACTATAGTCAGTCTAAATTCAACCTCAAAACTCAATTCTATTCTATGTTTAAAAGGAAAAAATACAGGAGAAAGTAAAAAAGCTCATTTCAATGTAAAAAATTGCAACTTCACACATTGTATACACACACACACACACACACACACACACACACACACACACACACACACACACACACACACACACACACACACACATACACACACACTCACATTACAATTTAAATTAATTAAACTCTTATGTGGATGATGATTTCACTCCTAGTTCTGGGCTCATACCCTAAAAGAAAAGAATGAAGCACAGGTCTCACTCCTTGTGGCGAACTGATGGCTCAGTTAAGTATGCAATGTCAGTCCCTCAATAGGTAGCAAGCTCGTCTTTGGTACTGGAAGACCAAAAAGTTATGGGTTCTATTCCTACTCCAAGTAATTGGATTGTTGACATTGCATTGCAATATTAATGGTGTGCTACACTCCTGTGGGTGTTGCCCTTTGGGTGAGATATTAAACCAAAGTCCCATTGGCTTGAGTTGGTGGAAGTTAAGGTGAGTATAAATGATCCCATGACACCTATTGAAAAGAGTAGAAGTTGCCTGACGCCCTGGCCTAATTATTCTCATTAGTATAACTACCTCAAGTATCCCCTAAAAAGAGGCCACTAGCCTAATGGGACTAACCTGATCAATAAAAAATAAGTAAATTCACAGTAAACAATTTTTAGTTTAATAGTTGTATCTATGAAAGTGAGTGACTAAAACTGCTGTCATTTGCCCAAGTTAAACAGTCAGAATAATTGAGCCTGCTCTTAAATTTTATTATTTTTTTAATGAGGCAATATCCAAAAAGTTTTGCGGGTCTGATATGATTTTTTTTGTATGAAGCAAGCTGAAATACACCAATGTGGTCAGTATGTGAAACAAAGGTGAAATACCTTATTTTGACTATTATTTTCTATCATCAGCAATCTGAAATGTATGCAGTCAACAAAGTGGCTACAATTGCTGGGAATATGGGGGCCTCTCTGTGGATGATAATGACTAATGCTGCTGCTGCCATTTGATCAAGTTAAGCGGGTATGTCTGGCTTTGCAGTACTAATATGTATTTGTGTGACGTAAGCTGAAATACTTTAATGTGTCTATTGTATGAATGAAAGAAAGTTGGAATATATTACCATGACTATTATTTTATATCACAACCATTCATCAAATTTGTGTGCAGCCAACACAATTGACATTATTTGCCGGTTATGGTGCTATTGATGAACACAACTGAATGACCTTGATTTCATTTGCTCAAGTTAACAAGTCATTTTTCTGGCTCTGCACAACTAGTATATATTTGTGTGAACCCAGCTAGAATATGATACTGTGAATATTTTTAATACAGTTAGACCACTGAGGTATGCACAGTCTACATGTACTCCCCAGTCTCTTTGTAGTATTATTTGGTTACTTTAGTTTTTCCTCAGTGTCAGCTAAATAATGTATATCTGTAGCCACATGTATTCTTACTTTTATTTCAATCTGATATCAGAGAAGTACCCAGAAGGCTGCTGTCATTTTTGGAGTTGTACAGAGGCAAGCTCTATTTTCTGATAGCATTTATATATTAGTGCAAGCAGTTGTCTTTTACATTTATTGGTAACTACTGGTTTGGTAGCCATGAACATTAAGCTTTAGACACAATTTGTTTTTATTTGAAAGATAAAAAATAAGACTGAATTTCTTCTTTTATTAATGATTTTCATTCAGCCCATCATTGCATTAAAGGCTTGTAAAAAGTGACTTAGACCATCTAGAGCCTTTTGACTTCTGCTGGCCTAGCAACCCCAGGCCCTTGGTTTAATTCAGTTACTTTTTCACAACTATTAAAGTGCAGTCTTGGCCAGTTAGGTTGTACAAAAAGGATGGAGGAAAAGAAGAAAAAGACAAAGCATGAAAAAAAAGAAGTAACCTATCTTGGAGGGGCACTAGGAAGGTATGGGGGAATCCCATCGTGTTCATTATCTAAGTCTTCATTTTACCTAAGGGTCACCTGGTTATTGACTAGCAGACCTTTGAGATATAAATTGTTAAAACTGGTTATGGTAAATGAATACTAAAGCAGTCTGTGGGTAAAAGTGACTGACCCCATCTATTGTTTGCTCAAAGATAATAGTCACTGACATGTTGCAATACACCCTCACCCCATTCTAAATAGCACCATCCGTTCACTTGCTTCTTGTGCCCCATTTGTTTTGAATTTACCATCCGTATATATAATTAAACTAACTGAAAACACAGATAAACTGTATTGGTCCTTATCATTTCCTTGACCAGTCACATTTGTCGAAGCAGTCTGCATGAGATCTCATTACAGTAAGGACTGGAAAATTTGCCCTTTCTCCACTCTAGTGCAGTCTTTGAGCTGGTATATATAATTAGCGGAGGGTGTGGGGGTTCGATTTCTGATGAAATGCCATTTGACAATGTAGTTGTCCGATGAAATAATATAGGCAAAAACTGTACAACTAACTAATTCTAGCAAAACCCTCACTGCACTGCTACCATAAACATAAATCATATAAAACATAAAATGAGTTGACAGTATTAAAAAATTATACCTAGAAACTACAGTAGAAAATGACCAACAAGGCAGTTAGTTCAAAAAATCTTATTGAAATTATGTAAAGTTGTACTCACTGCATTACAAGCTCAATTACTGCAGCCTAGTGAATTAGTGTGAAACAATGATTCAATCCTAAAACATGGATTAATAGAACACATAGACTGGTAATTTTCAAGTTAGAAGAGCAGAAAGTGAACTTATTATGTAACCACTGGTGTGAATAATCTTTGTGAACCAAATATATGCTCTTAGTAGTATAAATAATATTTCTGACTAAAATGTATGTGACTAGGGTGCTATTTTTCTTAAAAGTAGACTGCATTTTTTTCTCAGCTGTATCTGCTGTTTATAAAGAGTAGAGAGGAACCAGCGTGCATTAGAAAGATGAGATTTGTTGAATGAGCATTTGATGACAGGATAAAAAGTGGACTGAAACAACCCCGGCAGAGCATTCTTGCCCTTAGGAAATGAAGATTAATGTCCAGAGTGATGAATTTAGATGATCAAAGTGAAGAATGATCTTGGAATAGAAGTTGGTACATATTCTTGTCAGCAGGAAGCAGAAAGTACTATCAGAGACAATTTCTGAACAATGTAAGAATGAATGTACTGTTTTGGTATTTTTCTTAAACAGGCAGGACTTATTTTGTTTGGAAGATGATATCTTATTGTGACTTGCATAAAATAAATATCACAATTTTTATAAAGACCGGTGGACACAATTACAGTAATTTTCCATGCTAGTGGACTGTGGTGAGCATTTTGGTACCAGCCATTATTGTCAAAGTCCTGGGATCTATTGCTGCCAGCATGAGTATAATTCCTCTGAAAAGAAAGTGACATTCTTGTATCGTGCTGCAATTTTTTTTTTTTGCAGATATATGTACTAAGATGATCAAACAGCAGTGGTTACTACAGATAAGAACAACTACAGCTGAAGAAATGGTAGTACTAGTATCCAAGTTGATGGTTATTCAATAAAAAAAACAGCTGGCTCAGGAGGAAATTGGCAGGGTGTGTTTTACAGCCTTTGAATAGTATTGCCACTTGGAGGGATGGGATCAAGCAGACTGAGCCAAGATCTTATTAGGACAGTTAACTGGGGAATCACTAAGAGCCTTCACTGACATGAAGGACACTGATGATACTAGTACTACAAAAAAGTCAGAAAAGCTTTTATTGCCAGACCTCATGTTACTTTCGAGATACAAGCTCAGCATTTTCAAAGCTGGACAGTTTCTCACAACAAAATGAAAAGATCACAATTAAGTAACTCCGGGCATGTATTTATTTATTTTTTACTTTTAGATCCAGGGAGTCCTGATAATAAGAAAAGTGATAGAAATTATAGAAATTGATAAATTCCAAAAGTCTTTACTTATTACTGTGAGAAAAAAATGAGTATCAGACTGACTCTGGAACTCGTGTTGTAGTAGAAATACTTATGCCATGAAACCAATTAAGATCTGTAGTAAAGTCCATGCGGAATATTAGCAACAGACAAAAAGAAATAATTGTATACTTACTCTGTTTTAAATGTGGTAAAAAGGGTCAAGTTATTGGATTGTTTACTAATGATAGTAACACTGTGTAAGAATATGCCTGACATAAATATAGTTTTGTCAGAAAAAATCCCACAAAAATGTAGTACTGCATAAGCCAGAAATGGAGCCATATTAAAGCAGGCTATGTCTTCATTTTATATTTAACATTTTGCATGCAGTTTCAGTAAGTGCAGTGTCTACAGAAAGGAATGTTTCAGTGTAGGATACAATTGAGCTCAGTGAAATAACCTTCAGGCCAAAGCATTGAGAAGGACGAGACATGTTAACACAGATTATGGAATATTTAGTGCAAAAACAGATCTTGTGTTGATGGTACATGGCTTGGAAATCAAAAGGCATGTAGGACTTGTAGGAAATGTATAGGGTTTTAATATTATGAGAGATACTTTCTAAAGGGAAGCCAGTTCAGTTGAGATACTCAGAAGATTGAGTGCAAAAGTTCAATGTTTTAAAATGTCTAGAGTTAAATATACAGATTGTCATTTAGATAATCAGAAAATTGTGTACAGATATTAGAAGTCAGTAAAAGTACAGAAACTACAAAAAAACAAGTGCAGTTTGTCTTAATTCTGCCATTACAGAAGAAAGGAATAATCCTGAGTTCAAAGTTACAAAAGACAGTATAATTCAGTCTGGTTCAGTTCATCAGTATAAGATGTGTTCAGAGTTACTACATCTACCTGCACTGCTTGCTGCTACTACATAACAAACCACCTTTATCAGAGAAAATAAATAAGATTGGACACATACAGGTAAAGCTGAGATATTTGGCATTTATCCAGTACAACGCCAGCTAATTAAAAAAAATAGATATTTCAGTTATTACAATGCACCCAACATGGCTTGGGAGAGACAATACTGATGGATAAACTGAGTCCCAAAACCCCATAGCAACCCCACAAATCTACAGCTGTTCATCAGTGGATAGACTATGTGCACTTTAAAGACCAGCAGTGTTCCCTAAGGACATTACTTCAGTAACGAATCTACAGTAAATTATTGAAGAACTGCAGAATCTCCAAGAAAGAAGATAGCACTGAAAGCTACCAGAGCAAAGAACATCACCCAGTTAGCATCAGCAGTATCAGGAAACTTCACAATCTGTAAAGAAGACAGCTGTCCTTGAAGTTTCCAGTGTGACATGGAACAGGGAAGGGAATCCTTACAAGAAAAAGTTCAAAGAAGCTATGAGATACGTGATCACCTTCTCAACACTCCTTCAACTTTCCTTATGTGAGCAAACAGTTTTGTTAGAAGGCATTTTCTAGCTAAATCAGACAGTAAATCCATACTTCTCAACCTCTTAGAGAAAGAAATATGAACATAGCCATGAATAATGGGGGGACAAAGGCCCAAAAATAGGGATACTTTTAAAATACTGTTTTTAGAATTTAGAAAATTGACAGAATAACAGGTTTTGCATTAGCATGAATTTATTGAAGGGTATGAAGTCTGAAACTCAGATGTCTGTCATTATGTACTGACCTCAACCCTCAATAATTTGCTAATGATTTGCCAGAAAACCACAATTGTATGGACTAAAAATATGAGGCAAAACTCTGGACATTCTGCAACAATCTGTACAGTTGAGAGGTATGTAAACCTCAGAAAAGTTTAAAGATTTATACAGGAAAATCATCAGTAAATCTAAATGTTATAACTATAACTTACAGCTTTTATAGTATTATTATTAGGTGGATGGAGGTGGTACTAAAGAACAATCTCATGTATTTTGATGGTGAACATTTTAAAGAAATCAATGGTGTTACTATGGGGGCAGTCTCAGCTTCAGTTTTTGCAAATATAATCTTATGGCACAGGGAGAATAAATATGTTTTGCACAGTATTAAGCTCTAAATGAAATGTTTTTATAATTTGGATGGGTTAGCAACAAAAGTTGGTTGAAATTTTAAGATATATTAAAAGCACTGAATAATTTCCACAATTTACCAGTAAAGTGCATACAGATTCTATCCACAACTTGGATGTTACCTTGGTTAAAAGTCACAGCTAACAGAAATATGAATCAAATAAGGTCACCTTCTCAAACAGTTGCCTTCAGTTCACCAGTAATCACTCATTTTGGCAAAAAAACAACTTGGTAAAAGGGCACATGGTGAGGTTGTCTAGACTGGTCACTAACAATGTTACATTTCAAAAAGAATTAATCAGCCCAATAAATTGCTAACTGAAATTAGTGAAGAGGTGGCCAAAACATAGGTTGGCAAAGTTTCAGCCCATAAAGAGCCTGGAGTAATTCACACAAACCCTAAGGTAGATTCAAAAGGCTACTCCAAAGCTGTGATTATTCTATACAACAAATGGCACACTAATATAATGAAAAGTATGAACAGAAACTGAAAGGCAGCTTTTGGCCCCCTAGGCTTACTTGGAAAGTTAAGCAAAAACTTAAAATTATACTTTGAGAAGGGACATGATTATAACTACCCCAGGGCTGAAAAAGTGGTGAGGATGAATGAACAAACCTGCCTTATGCAGAGCACCTTACAGCCCTTTTCCTCTACTCAGCCTTCTATAGATTGCTGAGGGGTGATCTATGCCTGGCTTACAAAACATCTACAAATCCTACACTTATGAATCTCCTATATATTCATAAGTCAAAGAGTACCAAAAATACAAGGTCTAGGGCCTGAATTTTGTCTGTGACTTAAACAGAACCTGTGGGAGAGACAGATATGTGTCCCAGAGACTGCATCTCCTTTGGAACAGACTTTCCACCCATGTGAAGCTGAGTTCATCTATTACTTAGTTTAAGCGCAACCTAGACCAGTGAGAATAGGAAATTAACACTGGACCTGGCACCCATGTCCCTTAGGGGTTGGGATGGTGGCCTAATGGTTAAGGTGTTTCCCTTACAAACACAAGGTGCAAGGTTTGAGTCTCACAAGGGATGACTGGATAGGATTAAAATGGCTTGCAAGGGCACTTAGCTTAGTACTAAACTATGAACCTATGGAAAGATGTAGCTGTTCAGATAAAGGCTATCATTATTCTTTTGGGAAAACTTGACTAGGTATAGAAAGGATCCCTGAGTTGTTAGCCTGCTAACAATCTATGAATCTATAAAAAAATGTAATATGTGTTCACAATGTAGATATGTTTTAGATTCAGTGAACATTACAGTGAGTACTTATCAAAGGGTAATAGCCCCAAAAGGCAAATATAACTGCAGTACTAAGGAAATAGTATATCTTGCTATTTGTATGACATGTCCAGCTTTCGATACAGGGAAAACTGAAAGAGTTCTGAAATTAACGTATATGCTATTAAGAAAAATGATGCTAGTAATCGCCTGGATAGGCATTCTAAGGAATGCAGACACACCAAAATGTTTTTATTTTTTATTCTTGAAAAGGTTCCACTTTTAGTATGAGGAGAACTATAGGAAGATAGGTTAGAGAATTAGGTATCATACTGGCAACTATTGCTTGATGCTTCCTGGCTACAACAGTTAAATAACAAAATCAGCATTAGTAGTGTTTTAGCCCTTAGAGCAGCTAAACTGTAACACCTAGCATACAATCTTTTCCTTCTTAGAGATAGTTACACCTAATTTCAACAAATTTCAAACAAGCAAACATTCAAATACATTGAGGGAAAACAGTTTAAAGTGCTTTCATACCTACTTAATATTACTTTATATATTAATGTGATTACTTGTAATGCCATATGTGTGTATTATATTCACAGCATAACCTGATTCTAGAAAAAAAGTAAACATTTTTAAATGTGTATGTATATATTTTTATGTGTTCATGTTTCATATTTATATTTATTAAAGCACTAATTTAAAGTATTTTTGAAAAGAGAAATACGTGGTATTCCTCGAAGTCTCAGAAAAACCCAGTATGCATCCTAAACTGGGCCTAAAACAAACCAAGAAGAAACTTCACAGTGTGGAGGGTGTGATGTTCACTTCCGGAATTATGTTATCCACTTAGTTTACTTAATAAAAATCGAACTGTAAAATATAATTGTAAAATACGTGCTACAAACTAATCAAACAGAAAACAGTAGGTAGTCCACAACTGAGTTAAAAATGGAATATCCTTTATTGAAACACACAAACAAGCGATCCTAGCTGAGTATAATGAAAAGCATCAAAAACATTCCATATTTGTATTTAATCACGTTGTTTGGAGCAAGGAAGTAGTTGCAGAGCGTAGTTCTGTTAAGAGCAATAAAAGCATTAAAATCATTCCTTTAGCCAAGTTCTCCTTCCCCCTTAACACCATAGTGTAATCAGAGACTGTGCTACCTAAAACTGAAACTAAAATGCAAGAGACAAATTACAATCTCAGACTAGTTTATTAACCCTTTGCATAGGCTAACCAACCAATTCAAAACGTTATTAAATAAAAAATGAACAAACAAGCAAACGACTGACTGACTAGCAAAAAGATCTACCAATAGACAACTACCAGAATAAATATTAATAAATATACAACTTTTAACAAAGATCGCTTTCATATCAAATAAATACTTCATCATGTCTGTGTGTCAAAAACAAATCATAATATGAATGAATATATGTATAGATAAACAGCTGAAAACCTAAGTAGGATGAAAAACCTAAAAAATAATTGCTAAGCTGGAAATTCAGTGGTAAATGTTAAAAATAAAGCACTAAGGCCATGGGGGTCTGTTAAAGTGCAGCATCTCCTTAAGAAAACATTTAGTTTGAATGTGTGAGAGTGCACTTAAGAGTAACTGCAACCTTTAAAACTGAAAAAAAAGAAAAAGACAGACCCGTGTACATTGTGTACACTATCAGGCATTCAGTGCCTGCAAGGAAAAAGTGTGACAAAAGTGTTCAGTTTAAAATCTAAATTAGCATTTAATGTGGAGCCATCAAAATGATTAATGTATACATGAGCCACCTAAAGCATGTCCTTTATAACGTTTTAAGTTAAAATAAGTAAACACTGTTTGATATTTCTTTTTAAACACAATATAAGCATGTAATGTCAGCATTGATCAGTCCCACATCAGTCTTTTAATAGTCTTTTAAACAGTCGGGCAGTTTTCTAAGATTTGGTATGCTTTTTATGGAGCAATATTAATTAAGCCCAGGTTTTCTAAAAGAGTTCAGTTTCAGCTGCCACAATAGTTGACGTTTTTCTAAAAGATTAGGGATGTCTCCTTCCAGTTCCAAAAGGTCCACATGGTCAGCAATTTGAAATTTAAAGCCAGTGTGTATTTTGTTTTGCTTCAGGTGCTGAGGCAGTGCATTATTCTTGCAGTTACCTCTAATCTCAGAAAAAAAGCCAGCAATCCTTCTTTTAAGTCTGTTGAGCATTTCCATCATATAAAATGTTTCACATTCATTGCAGCTAGCCCTGCAAACAACCTGCATTGAGTTACAGTCATCTCCTGCATTGGTTTTAACCATTTTCTTTAAATAAAGGCAGAAAAAGATCTCCCTCCTTTATATGCTGACAAAAGACACAGTTGGCTCCACACATATTGGTGCATGTATCCTATGGTCTGGGCCTTCCTTCAAACCAACTCCTGATATTCCTGGCTTTCCTATACACAAAGACGGAGTTTCTCCAAGGATGTCCATTAATTATATGCTTTCAGTATTTATGACCCAGTTCTCTCTAATAACATTAATGATGCTGTAATTGTCAACAGCTGTCTTTAGATTTGTTGTCCATAGATTTCTTTAACAGCATCCTATAAGGTCTGTTAAGTGCTGGTGCATTTGTACTTTTTAATTCAATTATAGGTTCCAAAATACTTCTTAACCTATTGCTTTCATATCTGCTCACCAAAAAATCATTTTCAAGTTCATTTAGGTTCTTAAGGAAGGGTTCCATTTTTGGAGTGATCCTAGCCAGCCTGTAGCCCTGGGACTTAACAAAGTTATATTTCATACTGGTGGGATGGAGACTCTTATTATGTAGCAAGAGGTTTACTCTGGTAGGTTTTCTGTAAAGATCTGTGTCAGTTTTACCTTTGTTCAAGTTTTTAGTAATCTGCATATCTAAGAAGACTGCTGAGGGGAGGCTATAGAAAGAGGTAAATGCAGGAAGCTAGTGGTTTGATTCAAATAGCTGATAAACTCTTCAAATTTAGCATGGACTTCTTTCCACACAATAAAAATGTTGTCAATAAAGTGCAGATACACCGTGATATGTTGCATGTATTCTCTGTTGTTATAAACATAATCATCCTCCCACTTGTCTAGGCTATGTTGGCTAGGCCAGGGGCCATAGCTGTCCCCATGGCTGTACCAGTATTTTGTTTATAGTAGTTTCCATTAAATATAAATTGTAGCTAAGCACCATATCTAAAAGTTTATCTATTCTTTCATGTTGTGCTGGTGTGCCATTGTTGTTTTTCCTGTAAGAATGAATCACTGTTTCAGATAAGGCTGGTTAAGCTTCTGGGTCTATAGCTCCTAGGGTCTGTTGCTGTACCCCCTTTATGAAGGTGGATGGCGATGCTGTTTTCCATTCAGCAGGGATAAAACCAGTACTCAGGCTGTGGTTGAAGACAGTACCTAATGGAGTTGCTAACTCATGTTGTAGACCATTTAAAACACAACCTGGGATGCCATCTGGTCCCAGAGAGGATGTACTTTTGTCCTTGGAGACAACATTAATGACTTCCTCTTTGGAGATGCAAGGTGGGGGAGATGTAGAAGCAATGCCTTGTGCAATGCTTGGAGGGGACAGGGGGGTGAAATTTTCACCAAACCTATCAGCTAATAAGTTAGCTACTTTTCCAGGATCAGTGTGCATGATGCCATCCACAGCTAGTTCAACACATCTGGGTCCTACCTTTTAGGTTACAGATATAGCCAAAGACTGCCTTATGGTTATCCTTAGTTATGGTTGATAAATGTTTTTCGAAGTTGCCATTCGAGGATTTTACAAATTGTCTTATTTGTTTGTTCAAGAAGAGGAGGGTGCTCTTCCAATGTTAGGACCTCTCTTTTTTATTCTTAGACAGCAACTTCTTCCTCTTGTATTATCACTTATTAATGCTAGATGTCCACCAGGGAGGCTTGATTTTTTTCTTGAGGATCTTGTTTTGATCCTATCAAGTACAGCAGTGTCAATACATTTGCATAAGTGATTGTACAGGGCATTTGTGTAAACCTTAATATAGTTGTCAATGCCATCTGTTGGAATAGAAGCTTGCAAATTATTTATGCCATCCGTTAAGAGGGTATAATTAGCTTTGGTGAATTTTTTGTCTGATTTCACCTAAGAGGGGTTCAGGTATTGCAGATACTTCAAATGTGACTGATTTGTGATCACATTTAACCAGTGACGGTCCTATACCTGTGGTGGTACAATGGTCACCCATGTTGGTTAGGACCAGGTCAAGAATATTTGAGCCTCGTGTGGGGTTGCATATTATTTGTTCCATTGCATTAGTTTTAAACAAAGTCCTTTGTGTGAATATGTTGGTACTCATATAAGTTTCCCAGTCAATGGAGTGATAGTTAAAATTACCCATGACTAGAGTGTTTGGTTGTTATTTGAGTGACTTAAGTAGGTCCAAATAAGAAGCGTGGGAATCATGGTTCACTGAAGTGGGCCCCTAGCTAATGATGACTTGAAGGGGGGGGGTCTTAGCCAGAGTTAGTTGAACTTTGAGTAACTGCATGGAGTTTTCCTGTCTAACCAGTCTAGAGGTGTATATATCTTTGATGAAAATAGTTACTCCTTTTCCTTTGGTTCTCACATGCTCATTTTGCAGTCTGAAAGTGTGGAAGGCATTGTTGCCTTGTAAGGCTAGGGTACTCTCTGCAGCCCTGAACCATGTTTCTGTGACTACACAGACATGATCATCCTCCAGGGAGAGGAGTGCTTCCATAGAGTGCAGTTTCTGAATTAAACTCCAAGGGTTTAGCAGTATAACCTTACATTTATTTGTGAGTCATATTTTCGCGTTGGAAATTTTGTTCTTGAGACCTTGCCTAAAAAAAAAACACTATAAGGGAGGCAAGTGCCTTAGCCAGTAACCAAAGTCTAGAGGTGTCAGGTGAAGACCATCTCTGGCAAAGCAGTGTGGTCAATCAACCATGTCATTCCAGGCCGACAGGAATTGTATCCCCTTAGAATGACACCAGAAACTAAGCCAATTGTAGAAGTCAATCATTTTTTTTTTTGTTTCTATTGTGGTATCATCCTAGGTGAGGGAAGAATGCTGCTCAAGGCTAGGGACATACCTGCCTGGGATGCATATTCAGAGAGCTTAATCATGTCTCTCTGAATATAGTCCATTGAGGTACGTCTCAAGTCATTCACACCAACATGAACTATGACAGAGTCGTAACGGTACTTGTTGTTGAGACTTTATTGCATGTCTGATCTGATGGATCCTGGCTCCCAATAGACAGCTAACCATAACATTTACCTTGTCCAGCATGGTGAGTGGGACATCTGAGTGCATCACAATGGAGACACCTATGAATAAAAATATTGGTTTAGATGTGTTTTGCCTTAGAGGCTTATTTGGTGAGACACTGATGCTAGACTTTTTATGTGTCTGTGAGTGCTGTAGGTGCTGTATTAGGTGTAGCATGTTTGTGTTTGGAAGGTCTCTGGTGTTTAGGTAGGTTTCTAGTGAGTACCTCCACTTATGATGGTTTATGTGTTGAGTGCATGGCTTGCGAAGGAGGTGTAGTATGTGAGCTGACAACCTTTTCCGTGTTACTGTTCTGTGCACAAGACAGTAAGGATTCCAGATTCTTAGTGTAGCTGCATCTCTCACAAATTGTACTTGGATAATTTAGGAGTAGAGGGTTGTCAGTGTGCGTGAGGCAGTTGCTGCATTGCCTCAGCATACCCATGTCAATCAGGCTGGTAGCATAAATAGAGGGAAACTGAACATCCATAATGCTAGGCTAAATCTTGTTTTCACAGTGGGGAGAGAAAATGGAGGGGTGTGGTATAACTGGGTGCACTAAGCAGGGTCTATACTTAATGGGGTGCTCTATAAAGGGTCTATACTAGCTGGGGGGTCTCTAAATGGTATTTGACTATTGTAGATTTGGTGGTTTTGGGACTGCTTAAGAAGCAAATGTGCAGGTGAGGTTCTCTCTGAGAAGCTAGGTGCAATTTAAAGACTTCTCGGGTGGATCATGGGTAACTAGTTCACGAAGATTTATCTACTGAAGTTTTTGGTCCATAACCGCCAATGGTTCCCCCCACTGCTCAGTAATGCACAATGGTGCATGGTGGCACACTACACATAAACAGATGATTACAGCATAAAAGTAGCTTGTTGTCTAACTCTGTGGAACTGTGTTAAAACAAGGTCAAACCCACACAAATGTGGGACTTATGTAGCAACAGTGAGCACACTGAATTTAACTATTTAAACAATAAAAAAGCTCAAAACTGAGCCCTGCCAGCAACCTTCAAACAGATGAGGCCTAACTGCACTCTACTACCACAAGGATGCAGGGGGGCCATCTTCAATAAAAGATAGCCTGGTTTTAGTTCTTAGTTTAACAAACAGAACCAGATTCAGCAGGTCTGAATCTAGTCTACACTATAGCAGACAGAGTGCAACAAATCAACAAAATGAGTTTTAAAAAAATCAGCAATATAAAAAATTACAGTATAAAAGTGAAAAATAGAGTCTAAAATTGTACTTATGGTTAGAAGAATGCAACAGATTCCTTGGATTGCACAGATGAATACAACAGAGCAGTGGTTGGTCACTTAACCTGTGGAGCTGTGTTAAAACAGTGAGCAAACTGAATTAAACAATTTAACCAATAAAAAAGCTTAAAACTGAGCTGTGCCAGCAACCTTCAATCAGATGAGTCCTAATTGCACACTCCTACTACAAGGGTGGAGATGTGTCCCTCTCCAACAAAAGATAGTCTGGTTTAGTGCTCAGTTTAACAAAAATAAAAATACATTTTAAAAGTGCAAAATACAGTATAAAATTACACTTATGGTTGGCAGGATGCACAAATAAATAAAGCAGAGCAGTGGCTGGTCGTCTGACTCTGTGGAGCTGTGTTAAAACATATTTTGGTATGTTAGTTTTTGGATTTATTTATTTATTTTATTCCTAATGCACAGAATTTCCTGGATACGGCAGAACAAGACCTCACTGAATTAAAAAAAAATCTGAGATCAGAAGACTAAAACTCAAAATAAATTAGTCTGAAACTGAAAACAAATCAATAAAGCACAACATCATGAATTGAACATTATGTTAAAATGAATGTTCACAAGCAGAAGCATGCAGAGCTAAAGAATCAAATTCTCCTATACCCCATGTGTGGGGCTGTGACCGACATAACTCCACTACATAATTATTTTCACTCTGAGACTGTGCATTCTCAGACATTATTGTGATGACTTCAAATGAAAGTGAGTAATGTGCTAATGTCAAAAGAAAAAAATAGTTTTATACCCACTCCGACCCTTTAGTTACAGTGTTTGAGAGGATGTGCGAAAAAAAAAGATTTAAAAAAACTGCATACAAATCACTACGATGTTGGTGATAATTTAACACACAAAGAGAGATACATCCTACATTCAGTTAGGAATGATAGAACACTTTGCATTATGAAACCAGACAAGGGCAGAGGGGTAGTCATTATGGACAGTATTGATTATTCTGCTAAGATGTTAGGCCTTCTTTCTGATGGAGCAACATACACTAGACTTTAGAAATAAAATTAATATTGCTTATAGCTAAATTGGCTTCATTTTAATGGATATGGTTTAGCAAGGGGTATTAGATATGGAGGTGTGGAATTTTGTGAAGGATAACCATCCAGTTATCCCTTCCATCTTTGAGGTCCCCAGAATAAATAAGGATTCCTTCAACCTCCCCTCCCCCCATTTAGACTCATTACCATTGCTAGTGGTTGTAAAACTGAGCCTTTAGCTATTTACATTGATAGAGTTTGTAAATGGTTGTTAGTATTTAAAGTTCACATTTTGGGCGGCCATGGTGGTGCAGTGGTTAGCATTGTTGCCTCACAGCAAGAGGTTCTCTGGTTCAATCCTTGGCTGGGGTGCCTTCTGTGCAGAGTCTGCATGTCCTCCCTGTGGTTGCATGGGTTTCCTCCAGCTGCTCCAGTTTCCTCCCACATCCCAAAGGCATGCTGCAGGTGGATTGGACACTCTAAATTGGCCCTAGGTGTGAGTGGGTGTGTGTTTGTGCCTTCTGTGGAAGGTTGGGCGCCAGGCTGGCAACTCGACACTGTAAAACTCCACTGCCAATCATGAGCAGACAGGTGATCCACTGTGGTGACCCCTAACCGGGAAAAAGCCAAAAGAAGAAGAAGATTTAAAGTTTACATTTTACGTGATTCTTGGCACTTACTTGAAAAGTTTAATGAAGTTCCATATGATGATTCATTTTTGTTTATTACTGTTGATGTGGTCAACTTATTTACATTTATACCACATGATCATGGAATTAAAATTGTTTTAGCAACTTTAACTCTGAGGGACACTATATCTGACAAATTTAGATAATCAGATGTTTTTTGGAGTTTGTTTTAAGAAACAACTTTTTGTTTTTTGAAGGTAAATTCTTTCACCAATTATCTGGTGTTGCTCTGGGCCTTGCGCCACCATTTGTGCCAATGCTGTTTTGATGTATTGGGAAGAATCATTGGTTTTTATATGTTAATGGTTTAACCATGTGGTTACCTGTTTTAGGTATTTGGAGGACATCTTAATTGTATGGAATGGCACCATTGAACAATGGTGCAACTTTAAGTCATTTTTAGAAACATCTACAGGTCATTTGGAATTTACATATGAGGTGAGGTCTGATTATATTAACTATTCAGACATTACCATTAGTAAGGACAGGAGTGCCAAGAAATACCCATCCAACATTTTTAGAAAAAAGGCTTTTTCTAACTCCTATCTCCATTATGGTAGTTGTCACCCCCCCAATTTCAAAAGAGGGGAATTGTTAAGGGCCAGATAGTCCGGCTCTCTACACTTACTAATGTTGACAGCCTATTCTATTCTGAGATTGATTATTTGACTGCTTTATTTCAGGAGAGGGGCTATCTAAAAACTCTTCTAAGCAACATTAGGTTAGAGGTTATTCAAGGTAAAAAAACAAGATTCCATCCCCTTTTGTCAACTGTTGAGACACTGGTAGATAAATCTGTACACTCCATTCCTTCCTGTACAAAAGCCATGGGTAATCTAAAATCTTCATGTATATTACCTTATAGTTGTGACATTTTGAAATATATGAAAGTTATACAAGATAACTGGAACTTGGTGTTCCCTCTCACTTTAAAAGAATAGTTAGGGACAGAATCACAGATAATATTTAGCAAAGTTAGAAATCTAAAGTCCTTGAACATGGTCCCCTTGATTGTAATTATACTGATAAGCATAACTATATGAGAAAATGTCACTGTTGTAAACAAAGCTGCTTTATAAATGAAGTACCTATGTTTCAGTTGATAATAATGGCAGAATCATTCCATGCCCTTGTAAAGGGACCTGTGAATCTAAAAGCACTGTTTATATTGCTACATGTATATGCTGCCCAGTGTTTTACATGGGTAAAACTAATAGAAAGTTTAGGGACAGGATTCATGAACATATTTATGAGATTAAAAATTAAAAAAATGCTAATGCACTTTATAGACACACTATGTTGTATCCAAGCTTTAAGAAGTTTATGTTTTTTTTTTAATTGATTTTATCTAACACAGAGCAAATGGGGGTAACATCAACAGCATGGTAGAATTTCATGAAATGGTCTGGCAGCTACAACTGAATGCAAGTAATAATTCTGGTCTAAACAATGTTATTTTAATTGCTAGTGTTCTGAGGATGAAAGCTTTAACTTATTAATTTATCTATTTTTTATAACATGATTTTTATATGTTTTTAAAACTGTTTGGCACGTATGATTTTATGCATGATTAATTACAGATGTCTTTGACTGAATTAATATGATTCTTTTTGATGATCGGTTAAATGATTTATAAATTTGTAGAGGTGGAACCATGTGATACTCGGATAAAGTTCCTGAATAGGGAATTAAAGCATTCAGTATGAGTGGACTATTTGCATTTAATTTGCCTTGGTGACAATACGTCCAGTTTTGTGTTTTATCAAAAGTTAGGCAATCCAGAATGATGGTTATTACATAATGGAGAGAGGTAAGTGGACACCACCTCTCGTATGGGATGCAGGGAGGTATGTTTATCTGCATATAAACTCTCATAAAGATTGTATTCTTGTGAGCTAGGTCTTCATTTTCAGATTGTATTTATTTGTTCATACCAAGGTTTATTTTCAATACAAAAGCACTGTTCAATTATTGTTATTAATAATACAGCAGTACTGTCCAGCTATTTTTACTGCATATGCAAGATTTACATAATGAGGATTTTGTTTTATAATATTGTGATTTGTTCATGATTATAAACTCAACATTTTCATAGATTTCAGATGTGAAAGATTTTGTAAGAAACCCATAGTACACTGTATGTAAGTCTTTATCTCTTTAGTCTCTTTATAATCCAACCTGAAAAGAAACATATGATAGGTCAAATTTGCTTATATTTTCATGAAACCAAATATAATAAATAATTTTATTGGATACTGTGCCAGTGCAATTAATTCATGCAGATTGAAACTCTCATGGTTTATCCGCTTGAATGAAAGGGTGGTATTGGTTAGGTTACCTAAGGCGTGAGTACCATAAACTGCCTTTACCAAAGTCTTTGTAAGTGGTGTTGGTGAAAGTCTTTAAGGTAACATTTGCTTTGTTACTGATGTACAAAATTATACAACAAAATGTTTATACAAAGAGTTGTTGAAATAGTGGAAAGATGCTTGGGAAGACTAGAAGAATAGTGTAGGGTAAAGCAACTTAAATGCAGTTAAAAAGCCACAAGAATGCATTATGTGAAACAAAATCCACAAGAGTGAATTATACAGCAGGCTAGGAAAGAATGGCAAAAATGAGAAAAGGGATCACAGAATATTGTAAAATAGGATATAAATATTTGAATGCAGTCTAGGAGAGCGGTAAAGAAGACTGGTAGACAGCTAAGATGCAGAGGAAAACACATCCCTAGTAGCAATTAAGTAGCTTGTACTAATATGTTTTGATAGATAGTAAGATCATATCTAGAGAGTTATGTATAGTTCATTACCTTATGGCTGCAGGCAGGATACATGCAGCTCAGAAAAAGGCAAAGCAATGGTTCTGTGTCTCCATCCAAAGATGAATAAATAGAGATTAAGAACCAAGTATATACTGTCTTGAAGAAAAATGGCAGCGGGTGTGTTCAAGGCATAAGTTTCTAGTCCATTTAGATACAATTTTTGAGATCAATGATAACAGAAAGAAAAAAAACACATTTACAAAAGCTGAGAGTGTACTTGATGAAGTAATATTTCACAAGAAGGGTTTTGGATAGTTAAGATCAGCATTCAGGAACAGCCACTAAAGTCCAAAATTATAACAAAAATCAAGGCTGGTTAGCCTGACATTGAGTAGTTCTTATGAAAGTGGGAAGACATTTAAAAAAGAGAAATGAGCAAACAAAAAAAACATGAATAGTCAAGTAGTATCTTTATCTGATCATGGGGGTAGGGAATTAGGCAGATCAAATATCCCAAACGGTCCTTATCTACTTTTAAATTTTGTTAAAGTTTATGTTTCATCACCTTATTCACTTTCCTCAAATTTCCACTAACCAATATGTGACAAAGAAACTCATTTATTTTCTTTAAAGTCTCTGTCCACCAAGGAGATTCAATTAATGCTATGATTTGGAAACCATCTGAAATGCTGGCGACTGAATGGGCCAAAAACTAGAGTTACATATATCAAGACTAAGATGGCCATTTTATGGTATACTGCCTTTTCTGCAAGGTATGGCAATTTCATATTTGGTATATATACGTTTGGTGGGTGTTGGGGGCTTGCATCCCCCCACAAAAAAACATAAGAAGTTTAAAGGAGAAGAGCTGTGTTTGACATTCACTCTTCAGGACTTTCAATCTTTTTTTTTTTTCAGTCTGTCAGTACTTGGCATTACAAGTGCCAACATTTCAATAGGGATTCCCACGCATTAACTTTAGTAAATATGTCTGGACATTACTAAACAATTCATTCACTCTTCAGGACTTTCAGTCTTTTTTTTTTCAGTCTGTCAGTACTCGGCATTACAAGTGCCAACATTTCAATAGGGATTCCCACGCATTAACTTTAGTAAATATGTTTGGACATTACTAAACAATTCATTCACTCTTCAGGACTTTCAGTCTTTTTTTTTTCAGTCTGTCAGTACTCGGCATTATGAGTGCCAACATTTCAATAGGGATTCCCACGCATTAACTTTAGTAAATATGTTTGGACATTACTAAACAATTCATTCACTCTTCAGGACTTTCAGTCTTTTTTTTTTCAGTCTGTCAGTACTCGGTATTACAAGTGCCAACATTTCAATAGGGATTCCCACGCATTAACTTTAGTAAATATGTTTGGACATTAATAAACAATTGAAGAACACCTATAACTTACATTTATGGTGAAATTCTTGAAACACTTTTATAGTTCTTCTCTGAAAAGACTGACTTTTGTCAACATTATCCCTCATTTGCCAGACATGGACCCATACAGTGTAAAAATATATCAGAAGCAATCTATAGAGGAGTACTGGACTCCATAGCATTAAGAAGGGCATCATGAAAACAATCAAAGGTACTGCTGTTCTCTTTTCTTTGTGTTGTTTATGAGTATTCACACTGTTGAAAAAATGTTATTTAAGGTTGTCCTATGAAACCTCAAATTATCAAACTTTGAAGGACCAAAACTGCAAACACAAATGCTCAGACTGCCAAAGGGGTGAAATCTCCAAATGTAATCACTTTTCCTGGTGGGGCAAGACCCCTGTACCCCATATGTGGAGGCAAAGTCTTCCCAGGTAACTTGTTGATATGACAACATGATTCTGACCAAATGCCAAAACTCCAAGTGAAATTCACCAAAACCAAAATTAGTGTCAAATAATTAACAACAATTAAATAATTAACTACTCAATTAAACCCCTCAAATAGTTAAATGAGTTGTTAATTATTTAATTATTGTTAATTATTTCATTGACGTTTGCATTTCTATAAACTGCTAAGCATTTTTTCCTGATGTACTTTGGTTCTGAAGAAGTCAACAGTAAGGAAGGGTATTGATGAAAGTGCTTAACCACCAACGTCTCAGGATTTTATATTATACATTTGGATTAAACTGGTGGAAATCAATATTTGCCTTGCAGATTTTTTTTACGACTGGATATTTTTTCTTAGTACTTTGGCAAGGTTTTATTCTGATAGACATCTCTAGTAACTTTATCATTATTTATCAGATTCAGTTTTAATTAAAAACGCTAAAACAGCTTTTTTAAAGTTCATGAAACCTTGATTTGCTGTACAAGAACAGTGCTCCTGTAGCACCTACTCAAACAGCTCATACCCTGATACACTTTGAGTTAAGAGGAATAACCCCAGGAATGATCTTTCATCTTAATTGTGTTTCATCCAGTTTTGGTATTTGATCAGATAATTACAGTAGGATTATTTCCAGCCCTTGATTTGCTATGGATTTCACATTATTGATATATGTCTTTATGGGCAGCCTCAACATCCTGAAATTTATATTAATATTTGGCTGATTTTTAAATATGTTTAATTATTTTACTAGCTAATTTTGTTACTCCAAAAGTTCATCAGAGGATATGCCATTATTATGTGCAAGATAAAATCACAATTAAACCAAGTATCATGACTGATAGGGACTGGCTAGATGTAAGTTTAAATATAGATTGTAGTCTTCAAGAATGAGCCACACATGCTGAAAACATTCAGTGCATTTATAAGTAAGCTGGTCATTTTCTCATGCAAGAAGAAATAGTAACATAAAAATAATGCTTTACAAAGCACTTCCAACAATTTCTGGGAAAGGTCTACAATTGTCAAAATTTATTACAATGAAAAATACTGTCATACAACAGGCTGGACATTTCTACGATGCCACAGTGGTCCTCAGAATGTTATGCATCAAAGGAAGAAGAAAAACACAATTATCTGCTCAACAACATACCATATAGAATTGTACATACCAGTGTTTACATTTTTATCATGACCATGGTTCTAATTCTCTTTTTATTATTCAAAATTCTGTAATAAATACTGTTCTATATGGCAAGCTCTGTAATTTGAAACATATGAAATTTTTTCCATAATGAGTCACGAATTTAACACTCCAACATGGCAAGAATGGAAACCATTTTAAAATGTTATATTTACAACATGTTTAAAAGAAAACACTAAAAATTAAATGTTTTTAAATACAAGCAGTTAATGCCTGTGCCAGAAAATAGCTTATATGTCAGTCTTCGTAATATTTGTAATAAATATAAACGTCAGACAATTAATAAAGGGCAGCACTTAACTAAGACAATCTGTTGTGCAGCTGTGAAAGATAAAATACTATGTAACATGTTTTTGCTGGGTTCCATTAAAGAAGAAGCAGTCAACACTGCTGAATGTTGACTTACACAGATGATTGTGTGAGACAAAATAATAAGAGAGAACGAAAGAGAGAAAGAAGTATGTTAGACTGCATAAAGGACTAAGATGAAATGCTGCCACTTGGTTGGAGATTAGGAGGTACTGTAACTATGTACAATGGTATTTTCTTGTACAAATAAGCAATGAAACCAAGCTTGTAGTATTCCAGTCAGCTATGAAGATCACATGTTGCATTATAAACAAGTTACAGGGTAGTCCAAGCAAATCAGTTAGTATAAATGGTGTATTTAAGGCAGTGCTCAGTTACAGAGGGAGATTACCTTATGGAAACATGGTTTGTACCTTAACTGCAAAAGAAGCTGTTGTTGTAACTGGCACTGTAAGAATGTGAAGAGACCACTATTAAGTATGTGTCAAAATCCACTTATACGGCCTTGGTGTGTAGAAAGTTTGAGTATTATGTGCTGTAATTTTGAGAAATGTCTATAAACTGAGCAAGTGATAAGATGGTCAGTAACTATCATCCAGACAACTCCACAAAGCAGTTGTAGTCATTTTATTTTATTTATTTATTTATTTAACATTTGTTTACCAGGAAAGTCTGTCTGGGCAAGGTCCTTTTTCAGCAAAGGCTCGGGGAGAAGAGCTCCATGAGTAGCAGTAAATTTTCATGGACACATTACAATAATCAATAAAGTATAAAGTAAACAAAATGCAGTATACATAAGAACATACAAATCTGTTTCATCTTGACAACAAAACCTAGGCTTTGAACATAGCTAGTACTATTTGTAGGTATGACTTATGTCAAGATATAAGGTTAAGACAAGTTGGTAGGAACAAAGGATTAAACACCGGGGGAGAAGTTGGATATGTTTTGGGTATACTGTGATGTATCAGAGCACTCATGAGGGGTTAATACAGGAACATAGCCACTTATTTTTTAGATAAGCTTTAAGTGATAGCTTAAAGTGCTTAGTGGATGAGATTGAGAGAATAGAGTTAGGAAGAGAGTTCCATATATGATATATGAGATATATAGCTAGAAAATAAAGATTATCCTGCAGCGTTGTTGGCCTTGGAGATGGTGAGTAAGTTCTTGTTGTTAGAGCAAAGTGGTCTGCTGGAACTGTAAGGAAGGATGAGATTTTGTAGTGCAGGGGTTCTAGTTGGTTGTGTTACAATTTTGTGTGTTAGAGAGAGTTGATTGTAAAGAATAATGTTGGGAAGCTCAAGCTAGTCTAGTATCCTTAAAGCTGTAGAATGATGTGTTCTATATGAGCAGTCAGATGCAAACTTAGCAATTTTATTATTACATGCTTCTAGCTTAGATAAGTCAGTTTTCCTTAGATTAGTTAAAGTTGGAGAGGCATATAGTAGAGTGGATAGCAGATGGGTTTGTGCTAATGTAATTTTGGCCATTGTGGTCAGGAACCTTTTGTGCCTATATAGACTTCCAAGTTTCTTATGGACTTTTTTATAGTAAGGGAGACATGCAAGTCAAATTTTAGGGTATTGTCTATTTCCACTCCAAGAAGCTTTGTATGACTTGTTGGGGAGATCATAGTATTGTCTTTGGCTGTTATATTAAATGTTGGGCATGAGACAGATATCTTGTTAGGTTGGAAGAGTAATAACTTAGTTTTGTTTGGGTACAGGATTAGATGGGCAGTGGCTAACCGTGTTTCAACAGAGGTGAAAGATTCTTGTGTATGAGAATGAAGAGTTGATAGAGAAGTGGCAGCACAGATAAGTGTTGAATCATCTGCATACTGTATTATAGAACCATGTGGAGTAGTTGTGTATAGATTATTACTAAGAGTAGGGTGTAGATTATTAGTAAAGAGGGAGAAAAGGAGGGGGCCCAAGATGTCTTTGTACACTTCAGATGTTGCATTGTGATAAGAGGATGGTCATGTAATGCATTTTACCTTTGCTTGAATCAAACAGTTGCTACACATTAAAATATTACAGGTTGCTTCACACAAATCATACTAGTCCTGCAAAGCTAGGATAATATGCAAACAAAGGCTGACAGCTAGTCATTTTCCTCCACCACAGACAGGCCCACCAATTATACCTACTCTGTCTGTGCATATGAAGTGTCAAGTTAAGTAGTCCATCTTATGTCTCAGAAATGCACACTAGTCCTGCAAAGCTAGACATTAATACTGGGCAGCTGACAAGAGCTTGAGTTTCTTTCATAGGTTCATAGGTTCATAGGTTGGTACTAGGCTATCGGCCCTAAGGCCTATACAAGTCTAGCCATAACAATTCCTTGGATATTTCCTCCCACAATATTTACTTCCCTGGACCCCTGTCTAGCAGGGCGACTGACATGATCTCCGGGGTGAATTTCATATCTCCCATCCAATCATCAAGGTTCCTTTTGAATATGGCCAAGGAGGTGCTCTGCCTGACATGTATGGGCAGTCTGTTCCAGAGTATGGGGAGTCTCTGGGTCAGGAACCTATCTCTCAGACTTGTTTTGTTCATTGTGATGACAAGGTTTAGATCCCTGGAGCATCTGGCTTTGAGGGATTGAGATTTCTTTAAGTGGAGCATGTCCAACAGCTCAGGGTTTGACATGGCCTTCTATGTTAAGCAGAGATCGTCTCCAAGTAGATGATATGCCACAGAGTATAGCTGGAGTTTTTTTAGACGGTCAGCATATGGCATCTGCTTTAGGCCTGTGATTCTTTTAGTGAGGTATTTCTGCGGCCTTTCCAGCTGTTGCAGATGTCTTGTGAGGTACATACCAAACGGGGCGTTATACTCTATAATGGGTCTAATGAGGGATGAGTACAGTGGGACAATGACTTCCTTTTTTCTGGATGAAAATCCCTTAGTGATGAGGTGTGCCACATAGAAGGATTTCCTGACTGTTGTGGCGATGTGGTTATCGAAGGTGAGAGCACTGCCCATCTGTGTCCCTAAGTCTCTCATCACACTTTCGATGTTTAGTGTACTGCCACCTATATGGTAATTCATGGGTAGATGTTTTTTTCCAAAGGGGATAACTATACATTTCTTGGCATTAAGCTTGAGCCCATGGCTCTGGCAACAAGCATCTGTTTCTGTAAGGCCCTTTTGTAGAATATCCACATCATTTGGGGGACTCAATAATGGCTCCCAGTTTGCAGTCATCTGTGAACTTTGTTAGCCAGAGTCCTTTAGTGTTGCCCTGTACTACAGAGAAGTAGATGCCAGACAAGAACGGTCCCAGGACTGAACCCTGAGGTACTCCACTTGTCACTTGTCTGGAGCTGGATTTGGAGTCAGCTACTTTTACAGTCTGGGTTCTGTCAGTAAGCCAATTGGCAACCCATCAAGTGACGTAGGGATTTATGCCCAGCTTAGTAAGTTTTTCAATGATTCCAGAGAGGGGGATAGTGTTGAAGTCCTTGGCGAGGTCCGGACAGGCTGCGTGGGCTGCCTTACCCTCATCCACAGCTCTGGAGACTGATTCAATGAAGTCTATCAAGTTCAGAAGACAAGATCGGCCCTTCACCAACCCAAACTGGGTTCATCTGTCCAACCCTAACCATAGCTCTCAACCTCTTACTTCCAGAAAGAATTGAAGGAAAATCCAAAAATAATCAGTGACACTTTTTAAAATAACACGAGGAGTTGACTAAATAAGAAAATGTAAAATAACCTGCATTTTCTGAAGCATATGAAGTCTCAAACTCTAATTATTGTCATTATTTATTAGGCATAATCCCCCACCTTTTCTCCCAAAATTACCAATTTTAAACCAAAATCAGGGACAGTGGACAGGTATGCCCAACCCTCATCCAGCAATTATAGCCATGATGTCCGATGGCCACAGACAAATTGCCACACATTAAAGTATAATAATAAATATAGCAAAAAATATCTGGTTGATGATTACCAGCATCACAAAAAATGTTTATCTGGAGCTGCTTCAATCTGTCATGCACCATTTGTTTCAACTGAACTGTCCAGAATTTCTCAGAATGTCACACCTCCCACAATACAACCAATCCATAAAACCAGACATTTCAAATCTGTAGGTCTTATTTAAAACATTCATCACTTTGATGCAAGTACTCAGTCCTGTGAAGAATACAGCTTTGTGTCTACCCTTTGAATATTGCACGGTTTCGACTCTGTCACCTCACAATGCTCAAGTATGAAGGGATGTTGCTTGCAGCACCTCATCCCTGCAGCACATGTGAGAGTATTTTGCTCAAGATGGGTACTGCATTTTATTTATTTATTTTTTAGAAGAAAAGATTTATTTTGTTGCTCTAAAAAATAAATAAATAAACTGAAAAGAGCACCGACTCAAGCATGGCAGTAGAGCCAGCCCTACTTAGGTGGGAGGTTGGACACAAGTACCTTGTGCGAGCAGTGATTGATTACAGAGCTGGCAAGACTGCTGTAAAGGGGCTGGACTTTGACAGTAATCCTTAGTAATAGTATGGCACTACACCAGTGTTCTCAACATCTTCACTAGCCCTAGATGAGGTTTGAATTGAACCGAGGGGTGACCAAGGTGGGTCAGGTTGACCTGGTAAATGAGGAAAGGAGCTGGTGTCAGCTGCTGGTCAGCTGCAGGAGAAAATAAACATATTTCCATCTGTTTCTCATCAATTGTTATATATTAAATTCTTCCTAGTTTGAATAAAATTTCAAATCTAAGTTATCGCAGTATACAGTATGATCTTAGAGTATTAAAGCACTCTACTTTACTTCTTAAATTATAGCATTCTCTTTATATGCATTTATTTATTCATTCATGCATGAATGTATATATGTATGAATATATGCATTTTTGAGAGCACTAATCCAAATTAACCACTTTCAGGCTCAGCTTCGGAAAAGTTGATATACATCCATTGAAATTAAGACAGTAAAATGAATGAGTAATACTTCAACAGCTAAAGTAGGCAGTGCAGTAGTGCTGACAAAGGGAAATATAAATAAAGTGCTGTTCCAAACGCTATACAAAGTAAAATATAAAGATGGAATAACTGAGATTTTAACTTGGTAGGTATACGACAAAATGTTAAGAAGCATAACCTAGCAGTAATACTGTCAAATCTCTATATACAGTGCTATAAATGTGTTAACATACATCATGTAGATGTGATTACAAAGTAGTAGTTAGCAGAGTGAAGGCAGAGTATGTATGTGATTGCTCCTCTTGGGTAATGGTTGCATTGTTGAAGAGTTAGTTTCTTAATACAGTTCACAATTTGTTGATGGAGGTTAAGGATCTTATTCATTTAGGAATGGCTTCCCATTATATTGGGACCAAGTATGGAGATGGTGTGACTGGCACAAGTCAAGTGAGTATGCAGGAGCTTGAGTAGATGCTGAGAGAAACCTTAATTCAAATATGGATATAGTGACCTTTCATCAAGTCTTCTGACAAAATATGAGAAAGTGTTCAGGAGCTTGGATATGGGGGTTACTAGATGTGGTGTAGTTTTCTGTTGGGCAAGCAGCTGTTTCTTCTTTTTGAAGTGGGGTGCAGTGGTTTCTTTTCTTACTGAGATTTTTATGAATATACAGATGTTGTTTGAGTACTTACGTATTATCGCAGCCAGATTTTTGCGGTTGTGAAATCTGCCTAGTTCAAGTGAAGTGAGGCCATGAAACACTGCGAAGTGTTGATCAAAGTCCTTAGTGCTAATGAAAAAAGTTTGGATTGCCTTCAGCAAGAGAAACTTATTAAAAAGTCGTCTTCCAGATTTGCATGCATTAGAACCGCATAGGTGATTTGTAATGGGTGCTATCATACTGACAAATGGAATCTGTAAGTACTGAATTCTTCAGTTTGTAAAAAGGGTAAAAGATCAAGCTTTAAATTATGTCCCTGTATTGTGTGAGTCAGAATTCACAGATGTGATTTAGTATTAGGAAAACTCACAACAGAAGGGATAAATGACTTTGCAATGAGCTACTGTTTCGTGGATTCCATGTTTACTGGCCTTTTATATATTTTTTAAACATGTCTGTGTCTGCATTACCTTGAATGCACTTGGGAACACTGATACCTCTCCAGTGTCCAGATTTCTGCCTCATAGTTTTAAATTATTCCATGCAAGTTGTATTTGTGTGGTGTCCAACTCATCATTGAAAGTTAATGTCAGTAATTAACGGCGTTTGTTTCCTTTCAAATGGGAAGAATGATGGCAGATTTGGAAACTGCTTGTGAGAACAGGTAAGCAGTTCAGTGCTATATTGTATAGGATTCCAGTGTGTAATTCCTGATACAAACTAGCTATGTATGTATACAGCTCAGTGTGCTCCTGAAACTTGACCACTGTAATGTGACAGTAGAAAAAACTTGGAAGATCAATTCTGAGTCGTGCATGCACCCGTTTCATGTGAAGTATCTGAATTTCGCCACTGCAAAAATCTGGTTGCGATAATACGTAAGTACCGTTGTTTGTTACTGCTTGAAGTATGTTGATATTCTTTTCTGAGGCTGATGGAAATGCTGGGAAACCATATTCTAGCTGTGGAAGTAGAACACCTTCTGCAGTGGCTGCTTTGCTTGTGAGATAGACAGTTACTTACAAATACGTTAATATATTCCAAAGGTTTGATAAAGCTGCTATATTCATTTATTGATAATCCTAGGCATTTAAAATGATTCCTTGCCAACATGGTGAGTGAATGGGAATTAAGAAAGTGCTCACTCCTAAAAATGACATATGCCTCTGCATTTTCTTGGCATTCCACATGATAACTAAATGGTTTACAAACAAATAAAGCTAACATGTAGAGTATATTAGGACCGGTATTTCTGTTTTTTTTTTTTTATGAAGTAAATGACCTAACATATCATAAAGGGTGCTGTAGGCAATTTTGTCCCTTACCAGGTTGAATTTATTCTATATTATTATCTCCAAATCATACAAGACTTTGTTTACTAAAAGCCAAGAAGGGAGTGAAGAAGTAATGCTGGACCATGGACCAGATGACCCAATTGGCACATCAGTGAAAAAACATGATGGGTCAAATATATAATCATTAGAAATAGTATCCATGAAGCAAATCACTTCTGAATGGAAAGGGAAATCATAAATAACATCCAGAGATTACTAATGCTACCACCACCACCATGGAAAGGGAAATCATAAATAACATCCAGAGATTACTAATGCTACCACCACCACAATGGAAAGGGAAATCATAAATAACATCCAGAGATTACTAATGCTACCACCACCACCACCACCATGGAAAGGGAAATCATAAATAACATCCAGAGATTACTAATGTCACCGCCCCTACCATGGAAAAGGAAATCATAAATAACATCCAGAGATTACTAATGTCACTGCCACCACCATGGAAAGGGAAATAATAAATAACATCCAGAGATTACTAATGTCACCGCCACCACCATGGAAAGGGAAATCACAAATAACATCCAGAGATTACTAATGCTACCACCACCACCATGGAAAGGGAAATCATAAATAACATCCAGAGATTACTAATGCTACCACCACCACCATGGAAAGGGAAATCATAAATAACATCCAGAGATTACTAATGTCACCGCCACTACCATTTTCCATTTATCCATCTTCATCATCATCATTATCATTATATCATCGTCATCATCGTCGTCATCATAATCATCATCATTTGGAATAACAGTAGTGAACAGAAAGAGTACAGAAAAATGGATTGTCTGAGTGTAGTGCATCTACTCCAATCCTACAACTTACACACACACACACACACACACACACACACACACACACACACACACACACACACACACACACACACACACACACACACACACACACACACACACACACACACACACACACACACACACACACACACACACACACATTCAGTAGCAATTAGAACAATTAGAACTGAAATGCACAGGATCAAAAGTAAATTCCAGGATCGTCAGAACATGACTATCACATTGTTAATATTGTCCTGGTAGTGTCATTATTAAGAATTGTACTAGTCACCTGGTATCTTACATTATCTCTTTTACAGGAGGGATTGATAAGGCAAAACAAATGTGTGTTGTGTGTGCATGTGTGTGAGTAGGTGCAGTCACATGGGTACTCTTGTGTGTTCTTGTATGACTGTGAGTGCGTGCACAGGGTCTTTAAAGCCAACTAGAGTACAGCTAAACAGTCCACTTGTGTTGTGCTGATGATCCATAAGAAGGCCAAAATATGCTTGTCCACATCTAGTGGGGTTTTACTTTATTGGCCTGAATCTGTCCATAAAGACTTAAAAAAAGGAAAACATAAAAAAAAAAAAAAACATAAAAACATAAAAAGACATAAAAAGAAAAAGTAAAAAGTCACGGACATTCAGAAGCCATATAGCTGAAACATGTGATGTCCTTAAGGGGTAATTTGCATATATCCCACAGGCCTCTATTATAGGAAGTTTAAAGCATCGCACAGTGAAAACTCTAGCTTGTCTAGGTATGTCTTGTTTAGTTCAGTCAGGAAATATCTCTGTTTAAGCTGAGAAAGTAAGGTAAAATAGGAACACACTACGAAAAGCACAAACAACAACAATAATTATTAGTTTATATACAATCCCATTTCAATTTTGAGTGCACCTATGGTTTAGATTTTTGATTATTTTAGCAATAACCCATGGCAGGGTGTGAGTAATGCTTGACTTGCTCACAACTGGGGATTGGTGTGGCTCTCATGACCAAAGCTAGAAAAAGGTAAACTCAAGTTCTACTCATACCCAGCCATGGGTTATTGTTAATTGTGTACGTAACTGTATGCTCAAGTAAACACATAACATAGCAGATGCACTTGTTGAAAAATGTATGCAGATTTGAAAATACGATCTGTCTCAGTGCTATAGATAAAGGAAGAGCCATTGGTTATATAATAGAGATATAATTATAGTCACAAATGAAATTGACTGTGCAAGACAGATGGGATCTGCTAATACATTAACAAAGATGGTGCAGTGGTGCAGTGGTAGCGTTGTCACCTGACAGCAAGAGGTTCTTCAGTTTAATTCTCACCTGGGTGCCTTCTGTGTGGAGTCTGCATGTCCACCCTGTGTTTGTGTAGGTTCATGGTCTCCTTTCCTCCCATGTTACAAAGACATATGTCTGGACTGTTTCTCCCTGACCATCTGCTGAAAATTGGCTTTGTTCCAAGTCAGACTTTCCCAGTTAAATAAAAATATACCACTCGCTTTTTAAATAAATGAGAGAACTTTGTGTTCATCCCCTGAGGTTTTTTCCTCATTTAAGGGCTAACAGTCACAGGATGCGTCCAGAATTACTTAGAGGTATATTTTTAGTTACTACAAAAATCAAACTGTTGGAAATTTAGAATCACATGGAAAGACTTTAGCATTTGTCATCATATTTTTCAGTTTATGTTTCTCCTATTCATGGCTCTGCCATTAAGCCATGCCACGTAACATCGTTTTGAGTAGTATTTTCTATAGATAGGGTAGAGGTCCTTGTGATATTATTTCAGAACTTAAAATGTTTACTAAAAAGCTTAACTTTTCCATTTTGTTTCATAAAAACAATATCTGTACTGAAGTTAATATAACCCAAACTTAGATGCAAAAAGGCAGCAAAATATGTATTTTTTCCCAGTACCACATTATAAGATATACAAACAAGGGTACATAGGCATTCTCCATGGCTACACCACTGATCTACTGATACTATTCACCTTCATAAAAATGAATTTGTTTTTAAGAACATGCCCATGTCCAGCAGTGTGATCAGTATGAATACTTGTTGGTTACTAAGAAGCTCGCACTGATGCAGTACTTCTTCAAACCATAGCAAACATTCATAATGAGGAACAACTGAAACTAAGTCTGTTACAGCTATTGTCACAGAGATAATGTTAGACTCATAATATTCTTGTTTAATGTTCCCCAGAAATGCCCAAGATTCTTTTATCATATAAAGGGATATTTCATAAAAGCACTTAATTTTCTATCTATATGTGTGGCTAGTGGGTATGGTGTTTTTTTGTATACTCTTATGTACATTAGGGATACCAAATATGGCCATATAATCAGCTTATCTCCACTAAGAAAAGTTATATAACTTGTGAGTTATAATATGCTGCATTAACAAATCATAAATAGATGATCAATTCTTCCATAGGCAGCACTTATCACATTCTTTGACTTAAATATTGTGATATATTAAGTAACAAAAACAACTGGCAAGAATAATCTATACTGCTCATCACCACCAATGCTCTGCTTTTGTCAGGTTTCATGATATGTAAATCTCTCTTATTAATCAATTCCTGAAGCACTTGCCTTTCTTCCAGGGTTAGGTTGGAGCACCCACAGAACTGTCTGTGTTTTAAGAACTCTCTAACATCACTCTCACATAATTTTTCAAAATGTCCTATTACAGAATGCAGTTGTGGGTTAAAAACTCTTCTCCTACAAAATTTGTCTTTAACTTCAGTACAGATATTGTTTTTATGAAACAAAATGAAAAAGTCCATCCAGGTATTTTTATTATGTGGCAAGGTATCCCAGATGAATTGCACTTGTATTTAGATTATATTCCAAATGCTGTGTCATTTCTTTATGTTTGCCTATAATAATTCAACTTTTGGTATTAATTACCTTGCTATGTCCCTCAGGGAAAGATTTTGAGGGAAGGACATTTTTTATAAACCTACCTTCTCCAATACATATTTACAGCAAAACAGTAACCACTTGTCCCATCAGGATAAAAAGGCTTGGGTTATGAATCATTTTATATGCTTAATGAGATTACTGTTAGAGGATGGCACCTTGAATCATGAAATATCAAAGGTAGTGTCTATGCTTACTGATCGAGGTTATGCCATAGACTTAGTTAATGACATCAAGGAACAAGTTCTTAAAGAAAGAGCTCCTAGGCATAGGCCCCTGTTAGGATTAACAAGATATGTATGTTTTGAAGATTCTTCACGTAATAGCAATTTTAACAAGGCTATGGTTTTAAAATATAGTCAAGGGATTTTTAATGTTCGCCATCTAATAGAACAGAATCAGAAAATATTTTCCTGTTATGATAGCATACCTCTGAGGATAGGTGATAAATCTTCTTTTATTTATAAAAGAAGCATGAATATACAGGGGAAATTGAAGGTAGTATAAAAATCTACCAATACTACTAACTGAAGAACCTATAAATGTGGTATGTGTTCACAATGCCTATCTATACATGTTTGATCTGAATTAAAACTCGGGTTTAGAATATGATTTTAGGTTCAGACAGAAATGTAATTATGGTGGTGGAAGCATTGCATATCCAGCCTACTGTCATCCTTGTCAGTGATTTTATGTGTGCAAGACAATGTATACTTTGTGCAAACGTATCTATAAGCATTGTTATAAAAAAGCTAATAAGAGCAATGGACTGGATAAAAACCACAATGCATGAGTAACATAAAATGTTCCTGTCTGTAGTACTAGTACAAATTAGTACTGAACCCAGAGGTGGCCCATGGAAGCTTAATTGAGAATACCATGGGTTTATGTGGAAAATTAGGCTTAGCACTAGGAATTATCCAGAAATAAATGACAATATTTCCATCAGCACTGCAGTAAAATTCAGTGCTGCATTCTCTCTCTCTCTCTCTCTCTCTCTATATATATATATATATATATATACATATCTCATCCAGATAAATATCCCACGGAATTGTCACCAAATAATGTGACTTCTCCCACAATCCTGGGTCAGTAACTAAGGAACTTCAATCCTCACTACTGATTCCAATGTGAGACTGTCACTTAAACAAGAGTAATATTTCATACTTTTCCCCTAAGAGCACAACAGGAACACACTGTATGACTTGGGACTGAACTGTATACTTCTGTCCACCCATAATCCGACTCCTTATTATACACTTCAGCGCAATGTGTCCCAGTTTAAGACCTCTGATACACTCACACTTAAATAAATTAGATCTCACACATCCAAACACTTCTGGGAAAGCCTGACACAGATTTCCATCTGTGTCCTTTCCCCAAAATAATACAGTAATGCTGCCACCAATCAGAGTGTCTTCATGCCCTTTTAAAGGGGTGGCCAGTTATGAAAATTAGATATTAAAGCAACTAGCAGCAATTGACCTAAGTAGCCAGGCTTTCAGAGTAGCCCGGGAAGTTATCATGACAAGCATAAACACTCTCCAATCACTAAAAAAACACTGATTGACCAGCCACAATGTAAGTTAATAAAAATATTTAATAATGAGCAAAATGAATAAAATATAAAACAGTAATTGTCAATAAACAAACAGAACTCAATCACCAGGAAAATGAAATCAATAGTATAGGATAGAAATCCAACATTCAGAAAAACTCTTAACTGATCTAACTGATTAGTTATAATTTCCCTATCTCACTAAAGAACACTGTCCCTGATCTAAACTAAATTATTACAAGAAAGCAAAGGCAGGCTTGCAGTTCTTGGTAAGTCCTTTTGGGTATCCACTGCACAGTACATCTGTGAACAACTCACAACTGGCTGTTAAATGACAACTATAACTGACAACTACTGTCTTCAGCAGGCTCTTTTATAGACTATCCTAACTGTTACAACTATTCCAGTTCTAATTTTCATTTCATATTTTGAAAACTAACCAACAGTTGTTTACTAAAAGTTCCTTCCTGTCTTTCAATTTCTGACAGTAACGCATATCAACTGTCAACATTCCAATGACATCATCTGCAAATCAGCTAAATCTGAGACAGTTTGCCTTTAGAATCTTTCTTCACAAACATTAACAGAAATGTAAAAGGACACTGTTCGAGTCTTTAAAACATTATGTACAAACAGATTATAAATCAACATGTAAGAGCTTATTTACAATATCATAGCTAGTCATGCTTGCATATAATACAAAGGTTAGTCTTAAATTTTGTAGAAAAACTCAGCCAGATGTGTCCATTTTCTTCACATTATACTTTTTTTACTACTACATTTTTAATATATGTAGTTAACATATTTGCATAGGGGTGTTATAGAATTTTAACTATATTGTTCAATTTTATTAGATGTAACCTGGTCATATAATATCATGCTGAATGTATATATTTGTATCAGTGGTGTTTTATATAGCTCTGATGATGTCCCATTGATGAAAGAGCCTAACTACCTATTAAAGAGTTGAGCAAAATTTGAGCCATGTTATTCACTGTGGTTTATTGGTGGAAGCTTTCAGCTTGATATGTACAATTCCTGGGGACAGAATCTTTTCTGTGTGGTTGCTTTTGATTCTGAGTTTTTGGTACACAGATTTGACATTCTGTTCTCTTTTGATTATCTCTTTCCTTCACTTACCCTATAAATATATATATATATATATATATATATATATATAGAGAGAGAGAGAGAGAGAGATGTATAAATTACCCACATACAAATCATCAAGTTATCCTATCCCTGCTCCCTGACCTCACACAGCCCACCCTTTTCCCTTTACACTACGTCTAATCAGATTGCTGCTATTTCGTACAACTCTAACTTATACCATGGCTATAATCTACCTCCTATCCCCTTTACTTTACTTCCTCATTCCACTTACCTTCTACCAATCACAACTCCACCACTTCCAACCTCCATCTACTATTACACTCTCCATTCAACTAAAAGACTTATCCTACACATGCTCTATCTCACCATCTCTATTCAACATCTCCCATACCCAACTTCACAAACACAAAGTCTTAGCACACACTCCCTTTCCACCTAAGCTAAAGCTAAAATACTAATGTCACAACCACTCCAAACCACCCCTGCTCCCAAACACACTTCTAACTGATGGGGATATCCTCCCCATTTCAGCTCCTGCTTCTCCTTCAACTTTCTCCACTGTCCCAACAGCCACCAGTCTCAAGAGTCTCCCTCTCCACAATCCAAAACATATTAGTATATACTCAGTTAACATACAGAGCATCCTGAATAAAACCACAGAACTACACTCCTGGGTTACCCTCCATTCCCCACACATCTTAACCCTATCTGAAACATCATTAAAGCCCCACATCTCAAACTCTGGAGTCCTTCCCCCATTACAATATCTACCAGCAAGACAGAATGTTTAGGAAAGGTGGTGGAGTCATCATTATGTATTCTGAACACCTCAATCTATTCCCTCTACCCATAACCCATCCAAATTTCCACCCTACCAACCAAACTACTTATCCTAAACTGTCACCATAACCCACAAAAGAAATTTGCCTTAGCTGCTATCTATATCCCACCAGGTAATAACATTCACATCTTCAAATCCATACCCTCATGGCTATTACTCAAGATCAGTTATAAACCCATTCTGTTAGGAGACTTTAACATAGACTGACTAAAACTATCTACAACCAACCCATCTCTCACCATCAAACTACATGGCTTTCATCAGCTACTGACAATACCTACTAGAGTCAATAAAAACAATAATAGTACCTCCACTCTTGACTGGATCCTAACAACTGACCCTAACCTGTGTCAAAACCCTACTACCCTATCAGACTCCCATAGTGACCACTTTCCTATCCGTGTTTTTAGGCACACTTTCAGATACCTAAATATCATCTCTATAAAGATTGTCACAATCTCTCCACTTTTAACAGTAAGACCTTTAATCACATGCTAAACTCTAGACTGGTCAATTCTGAAATGCATCCATCTAAATGATGCTGTCCTTTATTTCAATCACACTTTTCTCTCCATGCTTGACTCCCTGGCACTTCTGAGAAAAATAAGAATCAAAACAACCCACACCCCAAGCTTTCAAAAGATACACTCACTCTTATGAAAAAAGAGGCAGCACCTGGAAATAATGGAATAAAACGAAATCACCTTCTCATCTCCGAACCTATAAACAACTACGTAATCTGGCTAAAAAACACAACAGTACAGATAAGAAAAAGTTCTACTCCAATGATTACTCACCCATACGTCTAACCCTCAAAATATGCTGGCACTCTATTAATAACATCCTGAACTCAGGCAACCCTTTTACCCCCAAACCCTACCCTGGAAAACTCCCCTTGAAATGGCCACTCTTCTAAATTCATACCTTATTGAATCTATTCACAAACTCACCCATAATGGTCAGAACAATAAACACACACACTGCACTCCACATTTTATCAGTACTCTCAATTTCACACTTGACGCCATCCCGGCATCTTACATCAAATCTCTCTTGCTTAAGCTGAAGCCATGCCCTCCCTCTTCTGACAATCTTCCTCCCTTAGCCACTCACTCAATAACCTACCCCATCTCTATCCTGATCAATAGATCTATTCAAGAATCCATCATCACAGATATATGGAAATCATTCTTTATCACTCCATTACACAAGGGAGGCAACTGCAATGAACCGTCCAACTACAGACCTATTGTTAACCTCGCTCTGCTATCTAAACTCCTTAAAAAATCCATTCACAGACAGCTGATTAAGTACCTTCTGGATAATAACCTCCTAGTCCCTATGCAACATGGCTTCAAACCCAATCATAGTACATCAACTGCCCTACTGTCCTTTATTCAAATTGTTGCCGAAGCCATGGATGAAAATTTACTGGTTTCTTGCCTCTTTCTTGATCTTTCTAAAGTATTCGATACCATATCACAAACAAACTTCTCAATAAACTATACAACTCAACTTATCTCCCTCTACTATTAAATGGTTCGCTAGCTATCTCACTAATAGACAACAGTCAGTAAGATGGCAGGCTACCTGCTCCCCTTATTTACCAATCCAAACTGGGGTGCATCAAGGCTCGATTCTTGGCCCTCTTCTCTTTAATATTTTCACTGACCAGCTGCATACTTCCTGTACAGCATCCTCCCTGACATAATATGCAGATGACTGTACCCTTATTACCTGTTCTGACAGTTTCCCTAAGCTCCTCTCTACTACTCAACATAGCTTCCTATCTGTAGAAAAATGACTAACTGACAACGAGTTTGAAATCCCCAAAAAAACAAAGCTGCTAATCTTTTTTCCAAAAACTCTAACCTCAAAACATCCTTTACTATTTGTTCTCTTGAAAGTATCATCATACAACCTGACCAATAGGGCCCTTATAAGCTTAGCCATGCAACCCAAATGTGACCTACAAATTTAATTTAGTATGGGGTGATTTACTGACTGCCTCTGTTCATCAGGGACATAGGTGTCAGACCAGGGTCAGTTTCCAGGTACCCACCCGCACTGTTATACTGTGGTGTGCAGAAGACCAAAGGTTCCTCGGGTCATTCAGTTTAGATTGTGCTGCATCAGAAGAATGAGATAAACGTATTCTTATACCAGTTTCAGAGCACCACATAAAGCCTTCATTTCATTATTTAATTATTCATTTGACCATTAAGTGACTTAATAAACTACATAGTGTTAGCCTTTTATAAGTAAAATCCTTACCTAGTTAAGTAGAGAGATATGCAGTACACTGTGTAAACCACACAGGTGTGGATGTAATGGAATTTTAGAGTAATAAAGTTTACATTTTTAAAATGCATTAAGAATGGAACTAGACACTATGAGATAAATAAGAATATTTGCAAGCTCTACATTTCAGAGTTAGTTTCCAAGTGCATACCTAAGAAAGTCCATAATACCTGGGATGTGGAGTCATGTAAAAGTAATTTTTTGACAGCTGATAGAGTTTGATTGCCAGTGTGTGCATTATTTTTAAAATCTCAGCTGATTACTCTATTGGGCATCCATATTTTGTTAGATAATCACGTGGAACTGCCACTTCAGACCTGTTTATTTTCAAGTGAGCATTGTCCTACATACAACTTACTGCACTCCTGTGTATGTTGTCCTTTAAGATCGCATATCAAATTGCCATCTGCTTGAGTTGGCGATACCTCAGGTAGATGTAAAAGACCCCACTGCACATATAGAAAAGAGTAGGTGTTCTTTATTAAAAAAAATATTACTATTTACAAACTTACATATTTACATATTTAGATTTATATAGTGTACAAAATGTTCATTATTTTCCATTATTGTTATACACAGATAGCTTACTTTTTATTATGTTAAATTTGTATCTTCATTAGCTTATTTCACCTCCACTCCTTTTTCCACAACCACCATATAATTTTTCTTAAAATTACTGCTCTTCCCCATTTGCCACTAAACATGATTTAATTTAGCCTTTCATTCCAAATGGTCCAAACAACATAAATATGTTGCCAATAATCTATGAAAAAGAAATACTATAAGTGTTTTTTTTTCTTTTATATGAGGTTCAAGATTGAATCCAGTAAAGAAAGATGTCTTATACATGGACAAGGACTGTAGAGGTTGAAGAGTAATAAACACTCACACTACACACTACACACTCCTTATTCTATAATCCCTTCCCTTCCATAGGAACACTCCTACTATTAGTTATCACTTATGTAATACTATCTGTGCACACCTACTAACTAAAATTCTTAACTAATACTTTCTCTCCTTACATTTACTAGTGAATATAGAAATTAATAATTATAAACTTATTTGTTATTCTTGTTTTGCAGTTCTGTTGCTTTTCCTGTTTTTCTTAATACTATCTTGTGCTTACATGTACTACTGTGATACTTATCAAACAGTAGATGTTATGTTCTACCTATTATATTTTACTTTAAGTTAGATGTTATGTTCTACTTATTATAATTTACTTTATTCTTATTTGTATTTTTGATATTTTGTTTTTGATATTGTATCTTTGGAGCTTTTCTCCCCAGGACTCCATTGAAAATGGGCTCATTCGGTCAAATGGATTATCCTGGCAAACAAACTTCAAAATAAATAAATAAATAAAGTAATATCTATTTTTCTAACATATTCCTTATTTTATGGCTATAATATCAGTACATAACATATCTATATATATTTCATTTACCTCCTTTATATTTTTAAAGAAAATTTCTTTACACATTTTTCCCACAAGGTTACAACCCTTATACATGTTCTGTAGTTTCTTCTTTAATACAACATATTCAAACTCTTTCACAGATTTTTATATGGCTTCCATTACTAGAATTTATTAATCAGTAATCTCCATAAAAACATCTTGAATTTTACTTGCTTATTATACCATGTTGTTCATACTTTGATAGCTTTAGCTATTTAATTCACCAGCTAAGCCCAAGGAGTAACATAATATTGTATCATGATAGTTGTATACTACACTTTCATTCTCTGTTTCATCGATTTTTATTTTCCATAAAAGATTTTTTCTTGATAATATTTCATTACTTCATTTAAACATACTTTTCCTCTTTTGAAATTTTAATATACCCCAATACCGCTTAGATTTGTACTTTAATAAATTTACTGGTAACTTTTTATTTTTATCATTTATCCAAAAACAAAACTTTGTATACAAATTCAGAGAAGCAGCATAAAAAATTGAGTTTATTACTCTTCAACCTCTATAGTCCTTGTCCATGTATAAGACATCTTTCTTTACTGGATTCAATCTTGAACCTCATATAAAAGAAAAAAAAACACTTATAGTATTTCTTTTTCAAAGATTATTGGCAACATATAGACACTAGTTAAATATGCAATATGCAAGCTTTCCCAGTATAACTGAATTAACCAAATAAACCTTTTTTAAGTGATAGCATGCATGTTTTTCAAAAACAACAATGATCCCTTATTTCATCTCATATCCTATTCCGTTGTTCCTTACTTACAATTTTAGACCCAAATTTTCTACAAACCTCCAAAAATTCCACAAACACTCCCCCAGATACTCCTATATAGGCCCTTAGCAGTAAGACATTCTCCTTTCAAACAGTTCCAGTTATTGATATAAAAAAACTACTTAAACCTACCACCCTTAAACCCAATAAACTTCCCACAGAATTCTTAAAAATAATTAAAAAAAAAAAGTTTGCATTCTAATAAACAGATCTATAACCGAACAAAAAATCCTATCAATCTGGAAGATATCCCACATTATTCCTCTACATAAAGAAAGAAGATCAACTGAGCTTTCCAAATTCAGACCCATCGCCGTCCTCTCTCCTTTCTCCAAAATCCTCAAAAGATGCATTCATACTCAAATCATATCCCATCTTCTCAATAATAACCTCCTCTCTAAGTCACATCATGGACTTCACCCCATCACAGCACCTTCACCACCCTGCTATCCTTTACTAACACAATTAACCAGTATAGAAATTGTGGTCTCATTGTGTCCTCTACTTTTCTTGACCTGTCAAAGGCATTTGACATGGTATCTCACAACAAACTTCTAAACTGTCTAGCAGAATTTAACTTAAGTTACCCTACTGGTTTAATAACTACCTTTCAGGACATAAACAAGCAGTACTATGGCAAAACAATATATCTACCATACTTCCCATGAATTTGGGTGTCCTTCAGGGATCCATCCTTGGCCCATTTCTGTTTACAGTCTTCACAAACAAACTATACACTGCCATTGGACAAGCCTCCCTTGTCCAATATGCAGATGATTCTACCTAAATATGTGCCGCATCCTCTCTCCAACAGTTACAGTATATAATCCAAGAAGGTTTCTCAGAAGTGGAAAAATGGTAATCTGATTCGTAACCCATTCTCAATCCAAACAAAGGCAAAACTTATGCTATTTTTCCCAGATAAACCACCAAACCTGCCACCTCCTTTCTCCATATCATCTGCCAACCTCACCATCATCTATCTCTTCTGTACCCTACACTAAACTGTTAGGTGTCACCATCGACTGCTCACTCAAATTCGGCCTACATGTAGCACAGACCATCAAAAAAGTTAATAGAAAATGTGATAGTCTATACAGACATAAACAGTATCTAACAAACAGCACCAAAGCTACCCTCACTACTACTCATCTAGTCTTCATTCTTCTATATGCCTCATCCATTTTTACTAATCTAAAAAATGGTGAGCTCACAAAACTGGAAAGCTGCTACAATAAAATAGTCAAATTTGCTGCTGACCTCAACTATAGAGAACACCATTGCTTAGCACTAAAATGCTTAAACTGACTTGAACTACCCAACCTACTTACTTATAACCCTTCACACTCTAATATACCAACCTGAAAAACTCCCTGCTCTACAGACCCTTGTGCAACCCTATAGTAGCTCTCGTCCTCTTCACTCAACTAATAAAGCTGTGTTAACAATTACCAAAATTAGAAACATAACAGGCCAGGCCTTCTATTCAGCAAGTATAGCTAGGCAATGGAACTCCTTACCTCCAGATGTACGATGTGCATTTTTCACTTGGCTGCTGTGTGCCCCTGGTTTCTAGTGAATCTATTTGCTCTCTTTCTCTCTATTCCAAAGTTCCAAGCTCCTTAACCTTGCACACCCTGAACTCGGAAGCTAAACACACTGCTTGAAGTAAAGGAACCCAGTAATAGTCTCCTACTGCCTCATCTACCTCCTGTTATCTCTGTACCTTTCCAAGAAAGGAAGTCAGAAACTCTTTCTCTCTATCCTAAAGTTCCAAGCTCCTCAACCTTGCACACCCTGAACTCGGAAGCTAAACACACTGCTTGAAGTAAAGGAACCCAGTAATAGTCTCCTACTGCCTCATCTACCTCCTGTTATCTCTATACCTTTCCAAGAAAGGAAGTCAGAAACTCTTTCTCTATATCCCAAAGTTCCAAGCTCCTCAACCTTGCACACCCTGAACTTGAAAGTAAAGGAACCCAGTAATAGTCTCCTACTGCCTCATCTACCTCCTGTTATCTCTGTACCTTTCCAAGACAGGAAGTCAGAAAGTATGTAGTTTTTCCTACAAACCTGGCGACTATGTGTTTACTGTAACTACTACTTTCTAGCAGACTAAGGCACACTTTCAAACCTAGGCTAGCCAGCAGCCATATCTCCCTCTCTGCCCTCTGTCCCCTCTCTCTCTGTACACTTTCTAACATATTGCCTGCAATACCGTGTTTCCCCTATCCCAGTTAAGGTATTCCTCCTAGTACAGTGTTTTTAGTACCAGACTCTCTGGATTCTCAAGTATATCATTTTCCTACCACCTCCATAAGGCAATTTGCCGCTGCCCAGACCTTTCCCCTCTTATTTCTACTATCATTTCCCATAGTAAACTGATTTTATCTCTTACTGCCTCCATTATAGCATTTCTCCTGCATAATTTTGTCTCTTACTGCCTCCACGATAGCATCTCCTGACGCTATCCAGACCAAATCTCTCCCTCTAGAATAAAGCATTTTTCATTGACTGATTGTTTTTTTTCTATATGCCAAACACTTTTCTTGTTTCTACCTGCTCCGTTCGCCCTGCGGGCTCTCTCCGCTCCCCTACCCTACCCCCAAATCTCACCCACCCCCAGTACACCTGACTTTATACTTCCTGAGCCACAACCCAACCCTTATCCACCAATTACATCTCCTCAAAACTCTATGTCAATTAACAAACTTTTGGCTCCATTTGGCTCCACCCTCAGAGCACCTGACCTATACTTCCTTAGTCATACCCTCAACCCTAATCTACCAAATACATCACTTCACAACTCTTTATCAATTAACAAACTTTGGCTCCTTTTTCAGTTAGCCTTACCTCTCCACACCCACCTTGTCCCTCACTCCCTCCACAAAGCACAACTTCTCTTTAGTTTCCTTTTCCATTTTCCCTAGTCTCCTCCACCCTTCACTTCCCACTATGTATAACTATTGCAGACCTCTTCACCTAAACATTCTTTTCCTATCCATTGGCCTCACCTCATTACTTATATCTCATTGCCTAACTTCCTATGAATCCCCAGCTTTTGCTACATTTCTTCACCTCCCAAGACAAACAAACCCTCTCTCTCCTATCACCTCCCTAACCCACTGTAACATAAATTCCTCTTCATCCTTCATTCTACCACACTTTCATAGACTAACCCATATTAAGTATCTCCAAATGAAAAAAGGACACCTTTCTCTCTGTAAAATTTTCAAACTAAAATGCAACCCTCACAATTTCTTACTACTACACGGTGATATCCACCCAAACCCTGGTCCTAACACCACCACTCCAAATACTCTTTCATAGGTTCATAGGTTCATAGGTTCATACTAGGCTATCTGCCCTAGGGCATTTATAAGCCTAGCCAGAGTGTGTTTGGCTTTCGCCACCCATTTTAAATTAATTTTGCTATGCCTTTTTTTTGAGGTTAGTATACTGTGCCTCTGTCTAACAGTGACACAGAAGTGATAGCCGGGGTAAACCTACGATCTGCCATCCACTCATCAAGATTCCTCTTGAAGAGAGTCAATGTGGGACTCTGCCTAACCTGGACTGGGATTTTATTCCAGAGTGAAGGGAGCCTCTGGGTTATGAATCTGTCCCTCCAGCATGTCCTATTTATTTCAGTGCTGAGGTTCAAGTCTCTCGAGCACGTAGCTCGATGGGATTTGGATTTTCTGAGGTGCAGCATGTCCATTAATTCTGGGTTGGACATGGTTTTATACGTCAGGCACAGATCGCCTCTGAGCAGGCGGTATGCCACTGAGTAGAGCTGGAGTTTCTTTAACCGGGCAGCATATGGCATCTGTTTGAGCCCTTTGATCCTCTTGGTGAGGTACTTTTGGGGTCTTTCCAGTTGCTGCAGGTGTCTGGTAAGGTACATCCCAAAAGGGGCATTGTACTCAATTATGGGCCTGATGAGGGATGAGTAAAGAGGCGATGACCTCCCTGATCTAGATGTGAATCCCTTCATGATTAGGTGGGCTATATCAAATGTTTTTCTAAACACTTTGGCCATGTGGTTGTCAAATGAGAGATTGTTATCAACTTGGGTCCCCAGGTCCCTAATGACTTCTTCTGTACTTAATGGATTACCACCTATGTGGTAATTTGTGGGCACTTTGTTTTTGCCAAAGGGGATGACTATACACTTTTTGGCGTTTAGCTTGAGGCCATGGCTCTGGCACCAGTTGTCTGTTTCTATGAGGCCCTTTTGGAGGATGCTTGTGTCGGCTGGAGAGTTGGTTATGGCACCCAGTTTGCAGTCATCTGTGAACTTGGTCAGCCACAGTCCTTCCGTGTTGGCCTGTACCGCCGAGAAATATATACCGAACAAGAGAGGTCCCAGGACTGAGCCTTGTGGGATGCCACTTGTAACTGGTTTGGAGTCTGACATGGCTCCAGCAATTCTAACCATGTGGGTTCTGTCCTTGAGCCAGTTTGCAACCCATCTAGTGACATAGGGGTTTATATTTAAGCTGGTGAGCTTATCTATAATGCCTGAGTGGGGTATTGTATCGAAGGCTTTTGCGAGGTCCAGGTAGGCTGTGTGGACCACCTTCCCCTCGTCAATGGCCTTGGTGACTGTTTCAAAGAAATCGACCAGGTTTAAGAAGCAGGATCTGCCCTTAACAAAGCCAAACTGGGTAGGATCCAGTGTCTGTAGGTCCCCAATATCTTTATTTATGAGGTCCATGATGATCCTTTCCATAGCTTTGCAGACCAAGCTAGTTTCCAGGATCCGTTGAGGCATCACCTTTGTGGAGAGGGACCACTGTTGCTGTCGCCACTCTTTGGGTACATATCCTGTAGTAAGGCTAAGATTGAACAGTAGTTTTATGTTTGGGTTTAGCTCTTCTTGGAGTTCATGTAGGCTGCAGGCCGGGACACCATCTGGTCCCATTGATGCTGTGTTTTTGCTTTGGAGAGGGTGGCTCTTACCTGAGCATCTGAGATGTCAGGGGCAGCACTCTGTTGGGATAGATATTTGCCCTTTTGGTGGGAGAGGGGAGAAGTTTGCACTGAACCTGTCAGCTAGGATGTTGGCAATGTCTGTGGGCTCGGTGTATTTTTTGTCATTTTGGACTAATTCTGAGCATATCTGGGAATTCCCACCCAGGTTCCTAACATAACTAAAGAAAGCCTTGTGATTATCCTTAGTGTCCTGTGAAATTTTTCTCTCAAAGCTGGCCTTAGATGATTTTATGAGTGCCCGTAGTTATTTGCTAATACTGATCAGAGATGCCTTCCCTTTTTGGGATTTTGCTCTATCATGTAGTAGCTTCCTCCTTCTATTGTATAGTTTGTTTATGGCTGGGGTCCACCAGACAGGACGTCTGCCTTTGGAGGATTGGGTCTTGGTTTTATTTGGGATTGCATGATCCATGCATTCCTGAAGGTGTTCATAGAATGTGTTTATAAAGGATTCTGTGGTCTGAGCAGTATTTTCCACAGGCCCGGGGGCTTTGAAGGATTTTGCCCTCGGTTTTGAGGCGTGTGAAATTTGCTTTAGAGAAGTTTTTCACTGTGGTTTTCTGGGCAGGGGGTGGGTGCCTACTACCACTCCCCTCATTGTCCCAAAAAATCTAAACTCTTTACTTGTAGGTCACCTCAATATAAGAAGTGTTAATAACAAAATAACCCAGCTACATGCCCTATTAGACATCTATTCCTTTGACATCTTATGCCTTACTGAAACATGGCTCAAACCCACAACTAAAGACAATGACATTCTCCCCCCTGGCTACAACATTCTCAGATTAGACCGGCTGATTAGACTGGCTAAATAAAAAGGGAGGTGGAGTAGCAATACTGTTCAAATCTGAACTGAAGGTCACATCATTAGACTTATATCCCCCACCACCTAACAATGCAGAATTATTAACATCACAGCTCCAAATTAATGCTAAGAAATCAATATACATTATCTGCTCTTACATCCCCCCGGGAACAATATCAGTACTTTAGAAAATACACTAAGCTGGCTGTCCATGTCCCTACCACAAGAAACCATTCTCCTTGGTGACTTTAATATTGACTGGAATAGCTGTACCTCTGCTACTCCAACTACACATATAAACCTCTTTGGCTTCCACCAAACCATTTCCTTCCCTACCAGATCCCACATGCCTAGCAAAAAACAAACTATATTAGATTGGATACTAGTGAATAGTGACCCCCATACTTATCAAACAGGTATACTCCCAGACAATATTAGTGACCATTCTCTTACCTACATCTCTAGACAAAAGACTCACATTCATAATCCAATAGCTTTTAAAACTACCAGAAACGAAAAATAATTTTCAAGCTGAATTCAAAGCATGCAATTGGTCTCCACTAAAATATCTACCTCTTGATGAAGCCATTTCATACTTTAACAAAACATTTTTACAGATCATTGAGCACCATGCTCCCACATGTACTGTTAGAACAAAAAATAAACCAACCCCCTGGCTGTCTAAGGATACAAGGCTAAACATACGATTAAGAAACAAACTCTGGTCCAAATGGAGAAAAACTAAAGACCCAACTGATCACCTAAAGTTTAAACACATTTGTAACACCACTAAAAAATCCATAATCCTGGACAAAAAAAACTACTACCTCAAAATTCAACAAAACCAACAAAACAATCCTCAAAAGTTCTGGTCAGGTATTAACAAATTGCTCCACCCAGGGCAATCTAAAACACCTACCCCCTCTAACCTAAGCCAAACCCCTCCCGACCAAATTGCCGACACCTTTAATATATTTTTCTCTGAAACAGTTCAGTCTTTAGCTGCTACCTTACCTACTATTAACACCACTAAATTTCCCACATCAACCAACTTACCCCAGTCTTTTAACCTTCAACCTATTCAAACATCTTTAATACACTCCTTGCTTCTTAAACTTAAACCATGTATTCCATTAGCAGACCTTCTCCCACCTGAATTCCTGCAAATTGCAGCTGGTGTACTTGCCTACCCTATTTCTATTCTAATAAACAGAACTATCTCTGAATCTTATGTCCCATCCATCTGGAAAATTTTCTATATCATCCCTCTGCATAAGGGAGGTATCTCAAATGAATTATCAAACGTCCACCCAATAGCCCTTCTCTCTCCCCCCTTGCAAAAATTATGGAGAGATGTATTCACCGGCAATTACTTCAGTACCTCCTACAAAACAACCTACTAGTTGACTTCCAACATAGTTTCAGGCCACACCACAGGACTACTTCAGCTCTTCTATCCTTTACAGACTACATTAATAAAAACAGGAATTCAAACCTTCTATCTTCTGCACTCTTCTTAGACCTCTCAAAGGCCTTTGACATGGTTAATCACCAACTATTGATAAGTATACTTGAATCACTCTCCCTTGATCATCAACTAATAAAATGGTTCCAATCCTACCTAGAAAACAGAAAACAAGCTGTCCTGTGGGAAAACAATATATCTTCTCAGCTTCCTATCACCCTTGGTGTCCCTCAAGGATCCATTCTTGGACCTCTCCTTTTCACAATTTTCATTAATGATCTAAAATCTCCCTTCCCCAAACTACATGCATACAATATGCAGATAATTCAACTTTGATATGTGCCGCATCCTCCCCAGCAAAATTACATACTAACACACAAACAGTCTTCACTGTAGTTGAAAATTGGTTCCATCAAAGATGTCTCCTCCTCAACCCAAAAAAACTAAATTACTACTATTTACTCCCACACAGAAGTCCCCCTCAATCAATTTCATAGTGAAATCAAACAATGGCACAGAAATAGCCCCTGAAACTACCACAAAACTCCTTGGTGTAATAATAGATAACCATCTCAACTTTGACACACACATTAACTCAACTATTAAATCAGTAAATAGAAAACTTGGATTCCTCTACAGAATCAGACCATTTCTTACAGAGTCAGCAAAGATCTATATTGCCCAAACCCACCTCATCTCCACCCTACTCTACGCCTCCCCTATCTATGCAAAACTATCCCAAAGCAACCTAAATAAACTAGCAACAGCCTACAACAACATAGCCCCTTTCCTTACTCACCATTGCCTTAATCTTAAACTTCTAGGATAGCTGGAAGTATAAAACCAACTAGCTTACCAGCAACTCATTTTTATCCACAAGATTTTACATCATCCTACAAATACTCCCATACTATGTAGCCTAGTTAATTCTTATAAAAACCTTCCTACCCTAAGATCTGCTAAAAAGCTACAAGTTGCCACCACTAAATCCTTTAATAAATCTGGGGACTGCCTATTCTCAAATGCAGTTGGCAATACTTGGAACAAACTTCCAACTGAAATAACATCACTTACCTTTTTAAGAAAAAACTGAAAAACTTCATTAAAACCAAATGGCTTTGCCCCTGCTCCAAGCCAGACTGATACTCGCATCTTCTTTTTTTACTCCCTAATCTACTTCTTTTTGCTGAGATTTCTCTACCTTCTATATATGACATGATGAAACATTTTTTCTCTTCTAACTCCTACTGTGCTTTGTGAATTTTTTATGTCCTATTTGTGTTTTTTCTTTCCTCTATATACTCACATATTTAAGTGTATGTGTGTATTTATATATATATATATATATATATATATATATATATGTGTATATAAATATATATATATATATATATATATATATATATATATATATATATATATATATATATATATATATGTATATATATATATATATATATATATATATATATATATATATATATATATATATATATATATATATATATATGTATATATATATATATGTATATATACTTTCCTAAATAGTAGGAGAGGATTTATTTATAATTATTGCTCCAATCAATTGTATACTGTCATTATTATTTTTCTTTATATGATGGACTATGTAATTACTTTTTTTATATATTTCAACTGTTCTGGTGGACTATTTTGTATATATATATATATATATATATATATATATATATATTTTTTTTTCTTTCTTTGTAATGACTCAGAGCTTTTCTCCTCGGGCCTCTACTGAAAATGGACATATATCCAGTTAGACTAGCCCGGTCAACAAATATTAAATAAATAAATAAATACAAATAAATAAATAAATAAATAAATACAACCAATTACTGATAAATACCACTTTAAAAAAGAACTTAAGTCATTCTTGCTTAACTCTAAATTCTGTAACTGTCTATTTCCTCCTTAGCAGTTTACACACAACCCCCTCCTACATTACATCTCTACTACTACTACTCAGAGAGTTATTCAAGCCTACTTTTGTTGTAAATGCCCTAGCAATTCTTTGCACCACCACAGAGATAATATGTAGAAATCAATCTGTTCTCAATGTACTCAGTTGATAGTAATGTTTCTCTTTTATTGTTTATGACTAATGTGATACAATCTTGATGTCTAGCAATTTCCTTTATTATTATCTATGACTGATATGATATAATCTGATGTAACAATATGATATAATCTTGAAGTATTATGTAATGCTTGCTTAGTAAATGTTTATCATTTTTGTGGAGCTTTTCTCCCTGGGCCTCTGCTGAAAAAGGACCTGTGTCCAGTTGGACTTTCCCAGTAAACAAATGCTAAATAATAATAATAAATAATAAAAATTAAGAAATAAAATTTCATTCCTAACACAGAGTTTTTTTCATTGAAAAAGATATTCCTCCTATCTTTATAATACTACCCTGTACTTTACCTTTTGCTTTATTTAAAGTAATGCCTATCATATTTAAATACTGATGTATATAACATCTTTCATCCAGACAAGTAAACATGACTGGAATGCTTATCCCTTCATTAGTAATATAAGTAGCATCTCTCATGTGCAAATGTACATTTTTGACTAATACAGTCAGAACTAATGCAAATAATATACTATTCATAGGATATCCCCGATGTATGCCATTCTTTGTATCTATTTCTTTGCTGAACCATCCAGTTACTAAAAGTATTACTTTATTTTTATTATATGTAGAACACATACATTCTGAATTTTTTACAAATGTTATCCTCTTCCATAATTGTCCAAAAAAGTTCATGTCGTACTGTAGAAAAAGTTTTATTTAAATATCCTATCATGATCTTGGCCTCATTAGGAAATTCACCCTGGGGATCATGTCAGTCGCCCTGCTAGACAGGGGTCAAGAGAAGTAAATATTATGGGAAGAAATATCCAGGGAATTGTTATGGCTAGGCTTGTATAGGCTCTAGGGCCGATAGCCTAGTACCAACCTATGAACCTCTGAACCTATTAGTCCTGGTTGTCATATCATCCACAATTTCCCTTATTATTAATAATAATTCCTGACATCCTTTTCCTTTAAACCATACATGCTATCTTCCATAATACTTTTTATTTTACTTTCCATTCTGTTCTGAATCATTTTCATAAAAAATCTTATATTCTGTATTGTTCAGTACTATAGGTCTCCAATTTTAAATTTTATTTTTATCTTCCTTTTTCTATGCAAATTTAAGTATACCACAGCATATATCGTTATGCATAAAACCTTCATTTAACCACTCATTCATAACTTTCATAAAGTATCTTTTCTGCCAATCTGTAAAAGTCTTACAAAATTGTATCCTATTCCCTCCGATCCTGAACCTGATTGTAAATTAACTTGTGTAAGATCATTATCTAATCCATATAAGAAAATCTCATTTCCAATTCCTTACTTTTTGTTCTGTCATTTTTTAACTTGCCATTCTTTTTTTGTACTTTTTAATAATTTGAAATGTTTTCTTTACATTTATTAAAATATTCATAATTTGTTCCAGAAATCTTCTTAACTCTCCTCTATCATCTTTCATTTCACTCATTATACTAGTACTCTCTTTAACTATACTAATCTAAAAAGCTAATACCGCTTCTTTTTGATCTTGTAAGTATTATCTTTGCTTAAATAACAGTTCTTTCATTTTAACTTGATTCTTTTCATACATTCTCCACTGTATCACATAATATTCTCTAGTTTTCCATTGCAAATCCTTTAAAGCATCCATACACATTGTTTTATAATTTTTTTCTGTTTTTCTTATATCTAACTACCATTCTAAAAACAGTCATATTTTTCTTTCAAAGCTAGCCACAGCCCAAATGAGTTTGTATAACACAGGCTAGTGGAAATATGCTGTTCCATAAATGGATGCTTATTTTTTCCCATTTTCATCCAATAATTTCTCATTTATTATTTTTATTCCTTTTCCAATCTGATATACTCCTTATTTTCTTGTATTTCTATCTGTTTGGCTGAGTGATCTGAAAAGGCTATTACAAGGGTCTCTCCCTTAGCTCTATACATTGTGATATAATAAAATAATCTATTGCTATCTTATATATACTTTGACTATATGTCCAAAATTATTATTCCAAATCTTTAAATTGCCACATTTTATAACTTTAAAATTTTCTTACCATCATTCTGATCTTCTTCTTTTTTCCTCTCAAATCTCTTGTTAATTTTGTATTAATATTAATTGCTACATAATCCAAAACTTTATGAAATAAAAATTCCCCTTACCTGTAGCATAGCTATAATTCTATATACCTGATTATGCCATCTGAAATCTACAGTAGTCATTCTTCCCATCATTGCTAATGTTATGTTTTAAATTTTCACTGACTTTCTACAAAGAACAACTATGCCTAAACATAGTTTCTTTCCTAGGTTCTGTACTGGATCTCCTCCTCAAAGTTTCTTTGTTTGTAATCTCTCTTCTTGTGTCACAAATCTTACATCTTTCAATATTATTAAGTCGTCATCACTCTTACTACATCAATTTAGGATGCCTATTCTTCTACTTATATATTTTAATACTATTTACAGTTACTGAATGCACTATAAAGTTGTCATTGTGTCTATGTTGCAGCTGGTAATCATTTGAATTGATGAGACCTGCTAGAACAAGTCCTGAGATAGGGAGACTGAATAAAGATTGGACTTACATATACCATGTCCGAAATGCCATTTCTCAGAATATTCCTGTAGTATAATGATCTATGAGTTCATATACATATATGCAAGTTCAGGGAGTGTGGGAGACATGCCCACAGGGGGCACAGGGGTGCTTTATGCCCCCTACAAACAGAAGTTTAAAGGGGAAGAGCGATTTTTGAAAATTTGGTTTTGGTCTTTTTTTTTGGCATTTCAAGTGCCAACATTTCAATAGGGAGTCTTGCAGCTTATTAGCAATTTTGAAAATTTGAAGCATTTATCTAATTTGCATTATCCATTTCCTTACTTTTTCCTCTCTTGCACTTATCCCTTTAAACTTTCTTTTTCCTGTCTCTTACTTTTTCTCCACTTGAATTATTTTTACTTTTACTATTTTCAATTTATATCTTCCCCATCACATATTTCATAACCTTCTTCTGTATTACCTTCCATTTCATTTTTCTCTTTATCCTTATCTTTATTTTACCCAGATCTTGCTTTGCTTCCTCTTTGTCTTTTATTGGGACTTAGTCTTCTTGTCTCTTGTTATACTGTCCTAACTTTTGGTTGCTTCTTCATCCTTTTTTTGTAGATTTCAATCCATCCATAAATGCCTAATTTTATTAGATTTGTAACATTTCAATTCACACGTTTTTCATTATGACCTGTTTCCCCACAAATATAAAATTTCCTCGTTTTATAGTTACTTATCAAATAATCATCTTTCCCACAGGGGGGAAATGTTTTCAGTCATCCCCAATATTTTACAACACTTCTGTTACCTTCTACATTTATAATACTAGAAATATGAGCATTTTTATCTTTCTCCATTTTCATTACAGTATGACAGTACCATCCCCTACTCCACAATCCTATGTTACTATAGACTCTGCTAATGTCCATAACTTCTTTACAAATTTTGCTTAAATGTCTCTTTAAAGTCTCTTTTTTAACTCCAGTTCAAAATTGAACATGCATTTTCTTTTTTGTTTTTCTGTGCAATGTTTTAACCACATAAGAATTATATGGATTAAGTTCTTTTTCTTCTCATACTCCTCTAAAAACCTTTCCAGAACAGAACCAGTCTCAAAGATAATGTCATAAAATGTCTCTTTATGAGTAAGAATAAAAGCTCTTACCTCCTGAGCCTTCATTCCCAATAGGGCCATGAAATTATCCCAAATGCCATATCTAAACATTTCTTTTTCTTTTTTGCTCTGAATTCTCACCATAAATTTCCTTTGATTGTTGACATTTCCTTTTTCTCTGTTCATTTCTCAATCACTTTCCCTTCAGTTTCTTTTACAGTCTTGACATATGATTTCTTTGTCTGGTGCTCTTCTTTCAAAACAGCTTCCAATTTCTATGATTGAATTTAGTCCATAATTTCACCCCATGAAGCATCTTTTCCACTCTCTGGCTCACCCTGCAACAACAATTCACCCAAAATATTATCCTGCAACCCTCCCAAATGGAGGGTTGTAGTAACACATTCAGCATTGTTTTGAATGTTTGCTATTGAGGAAATAAACAAATTCTTCTGAAACAGCTCCTCAGAATCTTGTAGAGCTTCAATCACTGCATTTGCATTCTCCTCTGTGCTATTTGCCATCCTGGATCTCCTTGAATAATGTTCTCTGACCTGCCACTTCAACTAGGAATGGAAAAAGCAGTCTCCTAATATATAGAGGTTCTTTATTAATTATCACAACTTATATACACTATTTACATTATTTACATCATATACATTACTTACAAATGTTTACATTTACAATATAATATGGTCTAGTATACTTTAATTATTCCCTCAACCTTTTCCCATTACCAAGAATGTATCTTCTTCAAAATGTCAGATAATATCAAATTTCCCATTACATTTCATTTCATTCAGCCTCTCATTCCATATTGTCCATAAGATATAAAACATTTTTATCAATTGATTTTACCTCTTTTTGTTTCTTCTTACCATAATACCCTCATGCTGCCAATTTATATTTATATCTTGTACACTTTTAAAATCTGTCAATATATTTTTTCGTACAATTTCCCCATAATTCTCCCTCTCTCATACAATTCAAAAAAAACTGTTATGTTGTTTCAATCTGTCCACAATAATTGCAGAGCCTCTCTTGAAATCTTTTGTAGGGCATATTTGCATTAACAAGTAATTTACTTATTGTCAGTCTCCACATAACATCCTTACATTCATAACTTTTTTCACTGTACAAGTCTTATTTTAATTGCATTTTTTTCACTTTCTAAATGCTTCCATGTGTAAATATAATAGTGTTCACTCATTATATCTAAATACCATTCTTTTCTGTTTTTTCCTACATTTTCTATGTTCAGTTTTCATAATAAAATCCTATTCTGATACTTTCTATATCTTCCTTTACATTATTCTTCCATCTTTTTCCAGATCATATTCTCTCCTAAACATCTTTATATTTAATTTTCATCATAACACCTACCAAAGTCCTATTTTTAGTTTAATCCTCTCAACTTTGTAAACATGTAAAGGTTCAAAGAAGCTACATTAACAATAGGGTAATAAGCCCTAATTCTTCTTCCTCTTTTCCCAACATACAAAATTCCACTTCTAATAGGATTCAGTCTCGATCCCCATATAACTGAAAGTACAATCAACAATAACTCTTTTTCATATTTAGATGGAATCATATATGCACTTGCTAAATAGGTCATTTTATCCAAAAGGATATAATTTACTAGACATATTTTTTCTTATGTGATAACCTCTATGATTTTCAAAACATACTTTTGTCTTTCAATTTTTGTATAATTTTTCTCCCACTGTTTTTCTCTCTTCAAATATATGTTCCAAATATTATTGCCAAAATATCGACATTCTCATCTTTAAATTGAATACCTTCTAAATTGCCAACAAACCCAATTGCTTTGCTTTTATCTTTATTAATACATAAAGCAAGCATGTCTAAATACCCATTTAATTTTCTAATCCCCTGTTCCATCCATTCCTTATTTTTAATAAGTAGAACTATATCATCTGCATAAGTAAGAGTTACTGGAATGTGTTCTCCTTCTATCATCTTATATTTTGCCATGTTCAATTCTCTATTCATTTTATTAACAACCACATTCATAACTAATGCAAATAAAATGCTGCTTGCCAGACATCATTGCCTTATCCCACATTCTATTTTAATTTATTCACTTAACCATCCATTTAATATAATTCTTACATTATTATTCTCATACACTGACATAATTACGCTTATTTTATCATCTATATTGTAATTTCTTAATATATTCCACAACCTATGATATTGTATTCTGTCGAATGCTTTATTCACATCTCCTACCATAACTTTAGTTTCTGCCTTTTTATTTATAATATTGTCTGTCACTTGACTCAACTTTCATAACAAATCTTGACTTCCTTTCCCTTTCTTTCCAAAAATTGTACATTCAATCAACTTATCTACACCCTTTCCTAGTGTTTTTCCTTTTATTCTCATAAGTATAATATAATCTGTTTTATTCAATACTATTAGTTTCCTGTTTCTTATAGCCTCTTTTATAACCCCGGTACATATCTCTTTTTCTACTCTCCATTCTTTTAACTATTCATTCAATACTTCCACAAAATATACTTTTTGCCATTATTTCATATTATAATACATATGTGACACCCCTGTACTGGCCCAGTAATCAAGGAGCCTCGATCCTCACCACTTGTACCAGTGAGGGATGCACACACTGGGAGGATAACATGTACATACACAGTAAAGTACAATTTCCTTTAAGAGCACATAGAGATCACAGTCAGTCTGGGGCTGGTTTCTACCTCTTTCTCCAGTTCCCCAATAAGACTCCACCAATTTCAGCTGAGTGGTCAAGCCAAAACCTCCAGGACCCTCTCTGTCCAATAAGTGCTTTGTGTCCATGCCCAAGTAGCTGACACACACACACACACACACACACACACACACACACACACACACACACACACACACACACACTTTGAGATTTGATTTATATACAAACACACAGACACTCCTGGGGAAGGCTGGCACAGGTTTACTAGCTATGCCCCCTTCTGCCCAGACTATAAGGTAGTTATCACTGCCACCAACCACTACTTGTCAGCTACTCTAAGGCACTTACAAAGGGTACCCAATCCTACTGTGCAATGTTACTGTTATCCAATTGGTAAGTGTGACCAAGAGCAAGGCTATTGGAGTGGTCTGTACAGTGTCGCCAAATATATATGTAAGTACTCTAAGAGCTTAAATATCTCTAAACAAACCAGACACAATTAAAATGTTTAAACATATTTAATAATAAATAATAAAAGAACAAGACAACACTCAAAAAAACCACTAACTATAGAGTTCAGAATCACAGAAAATATTTTAAAACAACATTGCAGGACAGTCTCAAATAAATACAGAAAACATCTGGACTAATTTTACTATACTCCTAACTATATCTAAAAGAAATTACTGTACCCTAGACTTACTTACAGAGCAAGGCAGATGCAGAAGTGCTGAATGGATGTTTTTAGGTCCAAGACAAGATACAAAATGCAAAGCCTTTCTCTGAGAGAGTTCTTAAATTAATAATCAACATTACTGTGGAGTTAGCTCGGATGATATTACTCTTTCTCATCTGACTTCAGTTCCCAGGCTAAGAGAAACTAAGAATTCTCTGTATGAGAAATACATATCTCTCAGTTGTGCAGCTGCTAGGAAGCAATAAAGCATTTTACATTTTAAACCTAGTAATTAAAATTACTTTCAAGACAATAGAAAAACTTCTAGCTCTAGACATTGTGTCTGCTTACTGAAAGATAACACAATTCTAAAACACTTTACTTTTCAACTTATTTTCTTGAAGTTTTGCAAGTTAACTCTGCATGTTCTAGCTGCTACTATTAAAACATACATTTGCACAGGTATACAGTTTATATAAATTTCTGTTATTTTCCAGTAGGGTACACTGTGGTTACATTTTAGCACAGCACTTTGCACATACTTCTGCACCAGTAGTTTAATATACACATAAAATATAGCGCTCTTGTAAGACAAGCATATGAATCATGTTAATATTCACAAATGACATAGTATTTACAAAATTCCAGATAGCTAGGCTGGCAGTGTCACAACATATAATACTCAATTCTTCCCATCCCTGTAGTATTTTCCATATTTCATTATTTCGAAATTTCATTATTTTTTTCCACATTTATATTTTCCCCATATTCTTATTATCTTCCTTGCTCAGGTTTTTAACTTTCCATAGCTGTCTCTCTTTTATCTCCCTCTTTTTGAATGTATTTTTATGTACTTCTTTATTACTTCAAAACTTCGCCTGTGTATTCACATTTTTTTCATTCATTATTCTTGAATTCCCTTATTACCTTCTCATTTTTTCTCACTATCTTGCCCAAATTGGCGACCCCTAATAGGAACAGCCGAAAAAAGATGATGATGATGATCTTGCCCAAATACAGAGACACATCTTTTTTTCTCTTGTAAGAAATATGGTACCTCTGTTTATATAACATTTTCTTAATCTTCTCCTGATTCATTTCATATATCTTTTTCTCCTTTTCATAAAAGCTAATCTTATTTCTTAACACCTCTCTAAATACTTTCTTACTTATTTGCCTATATTTCTGTTTTGCTTTCCTTCTCCTCATAGCCATTCCAAAAATATTTTTTTTTGTATTTTTTAAGCTTATCCACCAATTGGTCTAATTTTCATAGAAAAGTCTCATTTCTACAGGAGATTTCCATAATTGATCAACCCCCTTCTATCTTCTTCACCTAAGTAATTTTCATTAAATTATTTAATGCCTTTACCTAATAATATGTATTTTTCCCTTTCCTTCACTTGTAACCGTATAGCCAGATGATCCAAAAATATTGTTTCCTTTATTCCTTATTTAACAATTTTCAAACTATCAGATATTAAAAAATAATCAATTTCTGTTATTATCTTATTTTTATAAGTCCAATGTTTATCCCATAAATATATCTTTCCACTCCACTTTTCATTACTTCATACACTTTTCTAACAGCATCCCCTTGTTTCTTTCCTTTCCTTAAGTCACAATTAAAGTCTCCCACCAGTATTATTTCCATATTCACTCGTACATAATTTAAGATTTTTTGAATATTTCCTCTCTTTCCTTCTTAGCCTAAATTGCAATGATTCTATAGAGATTTTTTGCACCTTACATATATCAGTGTTAGTCTACCTAGTTCCACTATAGTTAATCTAAAATGTTTACCTGTTTCATTACATAACATACCAGTCTCTGAACATGTATATTTTCCCATATTCCAAATGATGTTTTCCACCCCATAACTCTTCCATATGTAGCCTATCCTAATATTCTTATGTCTTATTTCTACAAGTTTATTGTCTCTTTCCACCTTACCCTTTGCCTTTTTTTTGTTTTCTTTCATAATCACATTAAATTTTCTTTATTCTAACTTTCACCCACTTCCCTATTGTATTCTTTTTTCCTCTTACCACTTTCCAGTTTGCCTCCTCATCTTTACTTCTTCCCTGTAGCAAGTCCTCCCTTTCATTATTTTCATTTTCTTCATGTACTATTTTTTCTTCATTATAGTCTTGTGTTGAATCCTGGTCTTCATGTTCATGTTCTACATTTTTTATATTAAAAAAAGATTCTTGCATCCATTATTTTGCTTTCACTATTATATACCTATTACAGTCTATCCAAGTATGTTCCATTTGCCCACATTTTTACACATTAAATCACGTTTTTTAGCTTAATTCACCATCTGTCCACAAATAAAGCATTTTCTTGTATCACAATTACTTATTAAATGATCATGCTTTCCACAAAAAACATGTTTTAACTTTCCCCTATATCTCACAAAACCTCTATCACCTTCTTCATTGATTACATTTGGAATATGTGCAATTTTTTCATTTTCCATTTTCAAAATCACTCACAATCCCGTCCCCAATCCATAAACCTCTGTCATCATATATTTTTGTCCATACCTTCTTTACATACAATTTTTAGATAGTCCTCAAATGCTTCTTTATCAACATCAGTTCAAATTTGTACAAAATTATTTGTTTTTGTTTATCTATTAAATGTCTGCACTACATATGAGTTCCAAGGATTACAGTCTTTTTTTTTCAAATTTCTATAAAAAAACTTCACATACTGTCCTGTCTCAAACAAAATGTCACAATATGTCTCTTTATTAAGATGCATAAAGGCTCTTACATCTTTATGTGAAGTACCCACAGCTGCAATCATGGTTTCCTATACCTTGTACCTTTCAAATTCTTTCTCTTCTTTACTGCTAAGCCACATCACAAATTTCTTTCTTGTCATCTCTCTTTCTCCTTCTATTTGCTTCGCTCCTTCATATACCATTTGTGCATACATTTGTTTCCTTTCTACAGTCTCTCTCACTTGCTTCTCCTGTATTTTATCCATAATTTCACCCTAAGAAGCTGCCATTTCATGTTCTGGTTTACTCTGGCTCAACATTTCTTTCAAGTGGACATCCTGCAACCCTCCCGAATGAAGGGTTGTAATTATACACTCTGATTTAGAGGCATCAAACAGACCCTTTTGGAACAGATATTCCGAATCCTATGAAGGTTCAACTGCTTTCACTTTATTATTCTTCTTCACTTCCCCATTCTCCTCCACTTTCGCCAATTCTTTCAAAGCTCTGACCACATTTTCTTCTGATAATGGATAACTTTCTGACTTCACTTTCTCTAATTCCTTTCTTTTAACTTGCTAATCACTCACTTCTTCTTGCCCCTTCATCACCTCCTTATTCCTTACTGCTTCTCAGAGCTGCCTATGGACCGGGAATGAAAGCAGGAAGAGTAACAACACACAGCATCCCTATATGCTTAATGATTAGGGTTTTTTTATTGAAATATGCATTAAATATTATTTACATATTTACATTATTTACATCTATTTACAAATCTCCATACATTATAAACTTCAATTTAAGCATCCCCCCACTCTTTTATCCACAACCAAAACATTTTTTTCCAAAATCTTGTCAAAGTCCATTTTCCATTGTATTTAATTTCATTTAGTTTCTCATTCCATATAGTCCATGAAGCATAAAATGTTACTCTTTCCATTTTCTTTACTTCTTCCTGTTTATGTGCACCATAATAACCAAATTCTATTATGTCCACATTTATTTGTTCAAATTTTAACAAACTTTTCTCACCCTACTATCTTTACATATTTCTTTCCACAAATTATTAAGTCTTTCACATTTCAAAAACACATGCTCAGTAGTCTCACACTCTCCACATTTATTATATATTCTGTCTTGCTATTTTGCATGGCATATTTGCCTTAACCAGCAATTTTCTAATAGAAAATCTCCATAAAAAACCATTACATTCTTTAATCTTGTTTATAGTTATTATATCTCATCATTATGGCTTTTTTCTTATCTATTTCTAAATATTTCCATGAATCAATACAATAAAATGCTTTCATAATACTTAGGTACCATTCCTTTTTATTTTTCTCACATATATTCTTTTTTATTTTCCATAACACTATTTTATTTTGGTACTCTTTCATTTCTTCATTCACAGTGCTTTTACTTCATTTTTAACTTCCATTCCTTCCCACAGTTCTTTGTATTTGTAATATAGTTTCATTGCTATTAAGTTTTTATTTTCCTTCATAATTCCTTTTAATACCTTATATAAAATTAAAAATGCTGCATGTACTAGTGGGCTTATTAAACCCAAACATCCTTGCTCTTCATCATATACAAAATCCCTCTTTTAACTGGATTCAGTCTAGAGCCCCATATAAAAGACAATGTAATCATCATTAATTCATTTTCATACTTAATAAGAATCATATAAATGTTAGCAACATAAACAATTTTTCTCATTACCATGGTGTTCAACAAGTGTGCTTTTTTCTATATGAAAAATCTATATTATTTCCATAAAATTATTTGAGTACATTATCCCATTGTTGTTGTTGTCTGTCTTTATTCCTTCCAAATGTTATTTCTAATATATTTATATATTTTTCATTGAACTCAACTCCTCCTATCATACCTTCAAAACCAAATCCTTTACTTTTCTCCTTATTTATACTAAAATGATTTTTTTAAATGTATACTTATTTTTTTCATTTACTTTTTCCATCCATACTTTATTTTTTAACAATTAATACAATATCCACATAATTATACATTACTGGCAATTGTGCTTCCTTTGTCATTTTGTATCCACCACTACTTGGCATTTTATTAATTTCCTTCACTATTACATTAATAACTAATAAGAAAATTACACTACTAGCTGGGCAGCCCTGCTTTGTTCCACATTCTGTTTTTATTTCTTCCCCTGTCCAGCCATTTGCATTTAGTTTCACATAGTTCCTTTCATAAACAGATTTTATTACTTGTAATATTTTTTTGCTTACATTATATGCCTGCAAAATTCCCCATAATGATTTATATTGAATATTATCATAAGCTTTACTTATATCCCCTATCATAACCTTTGCGTCTACATTTTTATTTATGATATCATCGATTATTTCTCTTATTATCCATAATAACTCTTGAATTCCTTTTCCTTTTCTTTCAAATACATTTTGGTCATATATTCTATCCAATATTTTCTGTAACCTTTTTGCTATTCTGATAAAAAATGTATGATCTGTATTATTCAGTGTTATAGGTCTTCAGTTTATCTCCTCTTTATTTCCTTTTTTAAATATAAATTTTATAACTCCTGTACATATCTCTTTCTCCTTAATTCCAGTTTCTAACCATTCATTAATAACTTCTATAAAATATTTTTTGCCACTCTTTCATTTCTTTATACATGCCATATTCAATTCCATCCAGTCCGGTTGCATAATTCATGTTAATATCTTTTAGAACTTCATTCAATTCTTTTTATTGTTATTTTTTGTTCTAAATACTCATTGGGCAGGATTCACGAAGGCTTGCACGGAGTGTAAGAGACGTGTAACACTCCATGCAAGCCTCGCGATCCAGGAACAGCCCTAAACTCCATGTAAGAGACCAGCTAAAATGTCTCTTACACGGACTGGGCGTGGACATGCTAAATACCTCACTTGCAGCCGAAAGGTATGCAAATGAGGTATATTAGCGATCCACGAAGCAGAAACCAGCCCGTGTAAGAGACGTTTTAGCTGCAGAAATGTACTCAGTTGACAACTGAGTACGTTTCTGCAAAATTCACAACGGAGCCATGTCAGCTCCAAATAAAGGGTGCATATGTGTCAGGCAGCATGCCAATGGCCAAATATGTGGCCATTGGCAAGGTAACCCGATGCAAAAATAATAAAAATATAATTTTTTTTTAAACCCAGCGCTGCATAAAACATAACAATGAAGGTTATAAACCCACAAATGTGGGTTTTATGCAATACATGGAATGACAATGCAGGGACCAGCAGACCAAAACAACATGGCCACCGTGTAGTGGTTGCTAAGGGGAGAAGCTGAGTGTAAGACATGTAACTAAGCATTAGTAGGCAATCTCATGTAAATGAGGGTTAGGATACTGAATCTCACAGTCACATAGCAAATGAGCACAGTCTGAGTAGTGTAAGAGATACATAAGGGGAGGAATAGAGTAGGAGATAGGTGACATCACAGGGGGGAATGGTAGAAAGAAATGCAGTTCATTGGAGGTCAGTGTAACATGACAGATGACAGACACAGATCAGGGAAAGAGGAGTGCCACAAGATAAGTCTGGGAAAGTCAAGAAATGGAAGGTGTACACTGTTACTTACACTAAAGTTTCTTGCTGGGCGTGCATGCGCACGTGTGCATGCCATGAAGCGCGAGTAGGGCAGTGTGTGCGCGTGTAAGGCAGACTGAGCATGTGGGAGCGTGTTGGTAGATGTTTAACACTGTTTGTGCTGGTGTGCGCATGTAGGGCAGACTGAGCATGTGGGAGCCTGTTGGCAGACTTGTAAGACTGTTTGCGCTGGTGTGCGCGCGTTTTAACCCAAATAGGCAGATCCTGAACAGTGTAAGCATGTGTGCGCACATGTAAGCCACTGTGAGCGTGTTTCTGCTGGTATGCACGCTGCTCCCCCCCTGAGGAAACAGAAAGGAAAAAGGAAGCAACAGAATTAGTAGGAAGCTAGCAGGGAATACTGCTGGAGCTAGCAGGTGAAAACAATTAGAAGCAGGCAATTACACAGGCAGAATAGTAGCCCAGCCCAGCACTTAAAACTCTGCAAACAGCAGTGCAGGATGTTTCTCTCAAGAGACACTGCAAGACAGGAGTAAGCTAATAGAAGTGAAAACTGTAAAAGCTGAACTCAGAGCAGAAATGTTAGGGGCTGCCATAGCTGTCATAATGAGACATAGGCGACTTGCTGAGGGTGGTGACAATGCAGATGGTGCCAGACAACCCACAGTGAGGAGACGGAGAAGAGTGTACAGGCCCAGGGTCACCTACCACGGGTTACATGAGCTGGAGATAGTAGAGTGCTATAGAGTGGACAGAGAGCTCCTGCAGCAAATAGTTGAGCTGTGCAGGCCACGCCTCACACACAGAACCAACAGAGGGGAACCCATCCCAGTGGAAACCAAGGTATGTGTTGGCCTAAGAATACTAGCAACAGGTACCTTCCAGAGACCAACTGGTGATATGATGGGGATATCACAGGCATCAGCCTCCAGGGTACTGCACCAGTTCCTGGATGCCATGTCAGCACATGTCGGTGATCATGTATATTTCCCCAATGCCCGTGAGGTATTGGCCAGCAATATGCATCTCTTCCAGCAAATAGCGGAATACCCTGAGGTAGTGGGTGCAATAGACTGCACGCACATATGCATCAAAGCACCAGCTGGTGAGTGGGGTAGGGCCTACATTAACCGCAAGGGCTTCATCTCCATCAACTGCCATGTCATGTGTGATGCCCAGGGCATAATAATGAATGTGTGTGCTGGCTGCCCTGGGAGTTACCATGATTCCCACATCTGGCATTTGACGCAGCTGTACCAGACATTTGCCAATGGGGACATCCCACACGGACACCTAGTGGGGGATGCAGGTTATGCACTGGAGCCGTGGCTGATGACACCCATCAGAAACGCACACACACCTGAACAGGAACGCCATAATGAGGCACATGCACAAACACGTAATGTAATAGAGCGTGTGTTTGGGCTGCTGAAGTCATGGTTCCGGTGTCTGGACACATCTGGTGGAGCCTTGCAGTACACACCAACTACATGTACCCAAATTGTCATGGTATGTGCTATGCTACATAATATGATCTTGCGAAAACAGCTGCAGCAGGACCAGCATAGGGCTGGGCCAAACAGCCCCCCACCATTGCCAAGGCCATCACAGGCAGAGCGTGACTCGGAGGAGGAACAACCTGAGCCTGCCCCAGTAGGCAGAAGGAGGCGTGCCCAGTATGCCCTGGCCTTGGCAAAGAGGCAACGCATAGCACATACACTGGCTCAGTAGGAACCCTGGGAATGATACCCCCTCTGACTCACTCAAATAATAACATGGATGCCTAAAATGACATGACCTGCTCACAAACATGTACAGGGAGTGTAATATGTGCATCCGACAGAGGCAGCCCTGCAGCACCACCTGAGGCATGAATGCCATGTGTTAAGTAATGTAACACCATGTACTATATGCACACCTGAGGACCCTGACTAACATCCACCCTCACCAAGCATGAAGCCACAAAATGACGATGGGATGATCAAGTGCAATAACTGGCTGAAGTAATGCAGTTAGTCAAAGGGGAGCCAATGTGTTTCAGGCTGGGAAGACATGCGGAGCATGACATGATGCACCACCTGCTAGGGTGGCGTGCACCTATCAGTCCATGCCCCATGGATACTGGCAAAGGCTGTCAGTACCCACAGCATGCCCTGAATAGGTAAGTCTCAAAACACAAACCCACCTTCATAGGTACCACAAGGGATAGGAACCTAGATGTAATGCTACCCAATGCCAGAAGTCTAAACAGCAAGATGTGTGCAGTGTAAATGCACACAGTATGGAGAATGTAGATATCAGTCCTGTAATAGAAAACTGGGTCAAGGCTCACATCAGCACCCTAACACTACCAGGTCACACCTCATACTGTGCTGTACAGCAGCAAAACATGGAACAAGCTACAAAAGGAGGGTGACTAGCAATAAATGTCAAGGATAACCACACACCATGTTGGTACCACAACAAGAAGCAGCATGGATTAGCCATGGTCAAATACCAATGGCTAAAACCGCCTCCCAGTATATAGCCTGCTGCAGACTACTGTCCTAATACCAGGAACTGCACCTGGCCTATGTTGGAATACATGAATATATCAAGCCCCCAAACCACATTATATTGCTTGACTGAAAATACCCAGACATACACTGGGAGCATTATACTAGCACCAACACAGTCGGAGAAAAGTTCCCAGAATCCATAAACCAAAATGCCCAGGAACAACGTACCACTCCCACAAGAGGGGTAAGCATACTGGATGTGATAATCAGCAACATGTGTACTGGATGGCAAGATGAGAAGTGTATCCCTCACTGGTAAGACCAGACCATAGAGTAATCACACTGGATATACACATCCCGACCCCAGTCCCTGGCCAGAATACCACAGTGAAAACATGTGTAAAGCATAGGTTGCACCCTCCAAACCGATGTGGAATCCACGAAAGGCCCTGTGCAAGTGCAGAATATGGGACACACCGCAGAACATGTTATACAGGCATTCCATGAACACAGCCAGGAATGCTTGGAGTATGCAATCACAAATAACAACAAGACACAATGCCATACACGCAGGCATCTGGCATGCTGGACTCCAGCCATTACCAAACCATGCAAGAGAATGAGGAAGCTACCACATGATAGAGCAAACATAAAAAGGGAAGTAATCACTGATCAGTAGTATGGCAATAAAATATGTCCACACATACAATCCACTAAGGCCAGCCACAACAAGTAGAATCTGTGAATCCAGAGGCAATGTGACACCTGTCCCAAGTACACAGACAACCACAACTCCCCCCAATAAATACAAATATATGTGATAGATGCAACCATGTATCCAAACCGGAGGCTGAGCTCCCCAACTCAGTACTGTCAAAACTAGTCAGGAGGAGAAGGTAACCACATACACCACAAACCCAGTCCCACATAGACCTACCACAACTGTAAACCAAACACATAAACACAGAAAAACATTCCCGGAGGCCCTAATTACAAACACACCACACCAACAGAAGCCTCCAAAGCAGATCCCAAGCAACCACAACCTCCAAACATAGCACATGCAACACATAGTACACAAAGCTGGTGTGCCAAACAGTCACAGGCCAGAAGGAGAAACAACATGCCTGATACAGTTGTAATAGGTGTCTGTATAGGCAGACACACTGCTGTCCCACTCACCAGACTGAACAAGGGAAAGGGTACAGTAAGCTGCCTGTAGGCTGCCACAATATGCCACATAACACAAGTACGCAGGTCACCCCAAAGCAAGCAGAAATATGATGCACTCAATGTCCATGCTGGTGTGAATGACCTGAGATGTACCTCCCTGGACTACATGAAAAGAGACATGGATGAGCTCTCTGAGTATGTACCCCAGGCCGGTATGACACTGGCCGTGTGCAGCATCCAACCCTCACCAAGAATGATGCCACAGTACAAACACAGAATGATCATCTTTAACAGGTGGCACAGTTACAGCTGTCAGTCCAAGAGGGTCTAATGTCTGTCTGCTTGAGATGTCATGCATGACAAGCCATGCTGCTGTTCCAGGGATGGCTTGCACCTGTTACCCTGTGCGTCTGGATACTAGATAAGGCCTTTGCCACCTCCATAGAGCCGTATGTAGGCAAGGCAAAAAGACTACTCACCACCATAGAAAACATAAGTGGTAAGAAACATAAGGGTAATGCTGACCAATGCCAGATGTGTAAACTGCAATATGCATGCCCTGAGGCACTTCCCAGTATGGAGAACATCGATGTCTGTGCAGTGACAGAAGCCTGCTGCAAGCCTAGTGATAGCACACCAGCACTACCAGGTTATACCACATATCATGCGTTATGGCCCCAACACCTGGACCAAAACATCAAAGGAGGGGAGTATCCATATGCAGCACAGACACCCATATGGCCAGGTAACTGACAATGCACAAAGCAGCGGAGACCACCCATGTGCACCTAAGTGTAGTCAAAACTGCTGTACAGTCTGTAGCATGCGACAGACCACACTCTCACACACAAGAACTCCACCCAGACATCCTGAAGACACTGGACAGTATGAATGTCCCACCAAATACCAGACAAGGTACTCACAAATTACCACATAGGTGGTAAACCATTATGTATGCAAGGAGTAATCAGGGACCTAGGGACACAAGTCGACAGTAATCTGTCATGTGACACTCACAATGCCAATGTGGCTAGGAAGATTGTCGATATTGGACACCGTATCATGAAAGGATTCACATCTACATCAACAGAGGTCACTGTGCCCTGTACTGTTCCCTTATCACACCCATAATCTAGTACAATGACTCATATGGGATGTACCGTACGTGACACCTGCAGCGGTTCGAAGACCTCAAAGGTACCCCACCAAGAGGATAAAGGGTGTCAAATATATGTCATATGCTGCCTGGCTGTAGACACCCCAGCTGAATGCAGTCACAGACTGCCTACACAGAGGCATTGTATGTCTGTTGTACAAGGCCATGTCCAACACAGGAGTAATGGACATGCTCCACCACAGGAAATCAAAGCCATTGGAGCTGTGAGAGTGACAGATGTCAGCCTCAACACATAATGAAATAGGATGTGCTGGAGGGACAGATACATAACCCAGAGGCTCCCCACACCCAGAAACAGGATCCCAATCCATGTTAGGCAGAGCCCCTCACTGACACCCCTCAACAGGAATATTGCCAAGTGGATGGATGATCGTACATGTATACTGGGGGTCTTCACTGTGTCACGACCAGACAGAGGCACAGTAAAGAAAATCATAAATGGCCATAATAGTCACATAGCAAGGGGCGAAAGACACACACACTCTGGCTTGGCTTACTAATGCCCTAGGGTGGATAGCCTAGTATGAACCCATGAACCTATGAAGATACAAATTGTACAGGACACTAAGGATAATCACAAGGCTTACTTAACTGATGGTAGGAACCATGTTGGGAATCCACAGATATGCTTCGAATCACACAGATATTACAAACAACATACCAAACACACACACATATTGCTAACATACAACCTGACAGGTGCAGTGCAAACCCCCCCCCGCAGAATGCAAAATATCTATCCCAGCAGACTGCTGGTCCCCTGACATTGCAGATGCTGAGGTAACAGCCATCATCTGCAAAGCAAAACACACAGCAGCAAAGGTATGTGATGGTGTCCTGGGCTGAGGCCAACATGGACTCCAAGAATAATGGAATGCCAAATCACACTACTGCCCAATGTCAGCCTTACCACAGGATATGTACCCAAAGAGCAGTGTACAACAACAGTGGTCCTTCACAACAAAGGTGTTGCCTGAATGGATACTGCAAACTACCACCCCAGGATCCTGACAAGCTTGGTCTGCACAGCTATGGAAAGGATCAGTATGTACCGCAGACATAAAGCTATTGTGGACCTACTGATACTGGACCCTACACAGTGTGGCTGTCGTAACTGCAGATCCTGCCCCTAAACATGTTTGACCCATTTGAAACAGTCATTAAGGTCATTGATGAGGGCAATGTGGTCCACACAGCGTAGCTGGACCGTGCATATGCTTCTAGACAATACCCTACGAGTTCAGTATGGATATGTTCACCAGCTTAAATATATACCCCTATGTCAGTAGAGGGGTTGCAAACCAGACCAAGGACAGAACTGACATGGTCAGACATGCTGCATCCATGTCAGACTACAAAGCAGATATGAGTGGCATCCCACAAGGCTTGGTCCTGGGCCCCCCGTTCTGTATATATGTCCCATAGGTATAGGCCAACATGGAAGGACTGTGACTGAACATGTATGCAGAGGAGTACAAACAGCCCACCATATCCGACCCCCAGCTGACACAAGCAACCCACAAAAGGGCCACCTACAAACAGACAACTGGAGCCATAGCCATGTCAGCAAGCTAATTGCAGAACTGTGTATAGACAACCACCGTGGATATACAGTAAGTGCCCACAAATTACCACACAGGTGTTAACCCATTACGTACCTAACATGTAATGAGAGACCTGGGGACACAAGGTGATAGATATCCTGCACTGGACAAACATGTGGCTGTAGTGTTCGCAGAAACATACCATATACCCACCCAATCATGAAGGTTGTCAGATGTAGATAAGGGAGGTCACTGTGGCTCTGCAGTCATCCTTCATCAGCGTCACAATTGACTACAATAGCCCCTGTGGGATATACCTCAGCAGACACCTCCATCAACTGTAAAGTCCACAACAGTACCCCACCAGGAGTAGCAAAGAGCATGAACAGATGCCATGTGTTGCCTGAGTAAACAAACTGCAGCCCCACACACTGCCATACTGCCCAGCTACAGGCAAGCTGTGCCTGATGTATGAAGCCATGTCCAACCTGGAATCAATGAACATGCTGCACCTTGTACAATCTGAATGGCAGTGAGCTATGCACATGAGAGACCTGAACCCCAGCACTGACATACATAGGACAAGCTGTACAGAATGATCCATAACACAGAAGGCACCCCACTCTTGAGTAAACTCCCGGTACAGGTTAGCCAGAGAGTCACCTATCGACACCCCTCAAGAGGAATCCCGATGAGTGGATGGGAGATGGTAGGTTAACCCTGGGTATCACTGTTATGTCAGAGGTAGACGGAGGCACAGTATACTAACCATGACATATGTCATGGCAAACTCCAGTTACAATGTGTGTTGAAGGACAAACACACCCTGTGACTAGCATCAGAAATGGCCTAGGGAACATCGCTAGTGTTTGCCAATGTCCACCTATGTTGTGGAATACACTACCAATGTTGGACGAGCCTGGTGTAGGTAGTCCATATCTGAACATAATGCAACATGGTCATATGTGCACAACTGGCCCCTACACAGTCTGTTGTGCTCACTATGAAGATGTCAAGCAGTGATAGGACTAAAGCCCAGGATACTGTCCACCACAGTGAAAGTACTGAACCAGTACACTATACGGTACTACAGTGTTAGGTCATTATGAAAGTATGTTGACAACTGTCTGCAAAGTATCCCATGCAATCCCTGCAGGCACAGTATAATCCCTGTTGTGGCAGACACAAAGCAGTTGGCCAGTTAGTACACAACATGACACCCAACACACAACCATAAACGTGAGATATTGTTGAAGTTCACACACACCCAAATATGTGGTGGACTTCAGAGTGCAACATATGGAAAGCTCACACTGGGCATGCTCGCACACTTTGATAAATGAGGCATATGTCAGACAACATGCCATGGAAAGGCTGAACTGGGCATGCTCACACACTTAGGCCATATCTCCGTTTAGCAGTTGGCCACACATATCTGGTATTTGTACGTGTCATTCCAGGAACCAACCACAACACAGCAATCTGCCCAGTGCACACAGTAAATGACTACAGAGACATAAGTGATATAGTGGATCACCGTCATATGCAAACATCTTCCACAGATACACAAGTTGGTCATAGGAACAGGGAATGCTATGGCAATAAAGACCTGCAAACAGTAGAACAGCACAACAAATATTGTGCATCTGACAATTGAACATATGGGTGTAGAGGTCAATACTAGGCTTGTTGCCCTAGGGAATGACAGCTCAGCCAGAGTGTGCTTGGCATCTGCATCCCCAGTACAGTAGGCTACTGTGCCACTGTAAAGTAGGTCACATAAGGCAACGTGTGAGGCTAGTGAGCTGTGCCTCTGTCAAGCAGGGGCACAGTGGAGATCCCAGGGTTTGAATGTGCTAAGCCACAGCCATGTTGTTGGTGTGTGCTGGAAGAGGGTTGCTGAGGATCTCTAACAGTAAGTGGCCATCAATAACAGACTGAGGGGAGCCCTATCTGCATTGTCTGGACAATTCCACTGTCAACACTGTGTTGTGATGATTATGTGGGAATGAAGTGTCATGCCGGAACTGTTCACAGATGTCCTCCCTCTGTGGGCTACAGCTCTGCAATGTATTAGCTCACTCTGTCTGTTGGATGGCTCATATATGGCTGGTGTACACCTGACAGGTGTCTTGTTGTGGAGCAGTCATGGGTATATGTGGGATAGCATGATCAATGCAAACCATACACATGCTCATAGAATGCAATTGTCAAGGATTATGCTGAGTGGCCAGTATAGTCCCCCAGCATGGGTCCTTTGAAGTCGTCCACCCCAGTCTTCACAAGTGTAGAGTCTGCTTGTGCTAAATACAGTTTGTGTGCAGTGACAACCTTGCCTGGGGTGGGGATGGGATATGGATGTCCAGGGAAAGGTGGGTATGGTCAGATATCAACAATGGTGGTCTACCTCTGGTGTGGAACAGTGAGTACCCATGTTGCAGATGGACAGGTGCAATATGTATTCCCCATGTGGCTGTGGTGTGTGGTTCTGCCATAGCACATGGACCCACAAATTGTAGTGGCTGTAGGGTAAAGTGGTAGAGGCCTGAGTAGTTCTCACACACAATATGCCTGTACCTGATGTTAACAACTGGAATGGTGTATGTGAACACCTGCATATCCCGGCACTGTTCCCAGGGAAGCTAAGTGTGTGTCCTGGATGTGGGTGTGGTGTTCTGGACTGGTTGTGTTGTGTGTTACAGGTCCTGTGGTCACGAAGCATGGTATAGAACATAACCTGCCAGTGCGATGTGCATATCTGACCCTGACGTAGGTGGCTGCAAATGCATATATATGCTATCCCCACCTGACAGGTAGTACTAGATGTACATACCTCTGTAGAAATAAAGATGTCAGCACCCTATAAATACTGCAGGTGCAGACCAGATGCCCAGTAATTTGGTTAGCGTGCTCTGCTAATGCGTCTCCCTCAAGTGTCATAATATAGGTAGGTAGGAGTTCGAACCATGCAATTGCTCAGTGTGTGTGTGTGTGTGTGTGTGTGTGTGTGTGTGTGTGTGTGTGTGTGTGTGTGTGTGGTTGATGTGTGTGCAAGTCTGTGTGAGGAAGATGTCCCTTTTGGCAACTGTGAAAGCACTCTACAGGATGCACATTCCCCTATCTAAGCACGGATGATGTCAGCACCCTATAAGTACAGCAGGAGAAGGAAACCTCCCAGTAATTTGAATAGCGCGCTCTGCTAATGCGTCTGTCACGAGTGTCATAACATAGTTAGGTAGGGGTTTGAATCCTGCAATTGCCCAGTGTGTGTGGAGGGGGTTAGTGTGTGTGCAAGTCTGTGTGAGGGAGATGTCCCTTTTGGCAACTGTGAAAGCACTCTACAGGATGCACATTCCCCTATCTAAGCACGGATGATGTCAGCACCCTATAAGTACAGCAGGAGAAGGGAAACCTCCCAGTAATTCGAATAGCACACTCTGCTAATGCATCTGTCACGAGTGTCATAACATAGTTAGGTAGGGGTTTGAATCCTGCAATTGCCCAGTGTGTGTGGAGGGGGTTAGTGTGTGTGCAAGTCTGTGTGAGGGAGATGTCCCTTTTGGCAACTGTGAAAGCACTCTACAGGATGCACATTCCCCTATCTAAGCACGGATGATGTCAGCACCCTATAAGTACAGCAGGAGAAGGGAAACCTCCCAGTAATTCAAATAGCGTGCTCTGCTAATGCATCTGTCATGAGTGTCATAACATAGTTAGGTAGGGGTTTGAATCCTGCAACTGCCCAGTGTGTGTGGAGGGGGTTAGTGTGTGTGCAAGTCTGTGTGAGGGAGATGTCCCTTTTGGCAACTGTGAAAGCACTCTACAGGATGCACATTCCCCTATCTAAGCACGGATGATGTCAGCACCCTATAAGTACAGCAGGAGAAGGAAAACTTCCCAGTAATTCAAATAGCGCACTCTGCTAATGCGTCTCTCTCAAGTGTCATAATATAGTTAGGTAGGAGTTTGAAACCTGCAAATGGCAAGTGTGTGTGTTTGGATGTGGGGAGTTTGTGTGTGTGCAATTCTGTATGAAAAACATGTGCTTTTTTGCAATCAGGAGATCACACTACATGATGCACATTACCCTTTCCAAACAGTGATGATGTCAGCACCCTATACATACAGCTGGAGAAGAGACACCTACCAGTAATCCGAATAGCGCAGTCTGCTACAGCATCACTCTCAAGTGTCATAACATAGTTAGGTAGGGGTTTGAAACCTGCAAGTGTGTGTGTGTTTGGATGTGGGGAGTTTGTGTGTGTGCAATTCTGTATGAAAAACATGTTAGTTTTGGCAATCAGGAGATCACACTACCTGATGCACATTACCCTTTCAAAACACTGATGATGTCAGCACCCTATAAGTACAGCCAGAGAAGAGGAACCTCCTAGTAATCCGAATAGTGCGCTTCGCTAATGCGTCTCTCTCACGTGTCGTGACTTAGTTAGGTAGGGGTATGAATCCTGCAAGTGTGTGTGTGTGGGGGTAGTAGGGTGTGTGTAAATGCAAGTGTGAGAGAACAGATCCTTTTGGCAAATACTACAATACACCAGATGCTGCATATTCCCCCAGTAAACACAGGGGATGTCACCACACTATCAGCACAGCCAAACAGGGCTAGTTGGCCAGTAATGCCAATAGTGCGCTCTGCTACTGGGTCTATTACCATTGTCAGAGTACAGATAGGTATGTTTTGGTAACCCACAACTGCCACGTGTGGTTGTGTCACACATTATGACCTTGTGTGGGTCTTTGTGCATAACAATGCATGCCATTGCCTAAACCAGCAATGGCAATGCACACATGATGTATGTGTGTGACACATACACATAAATACCTGTGACCTGCAGTAGTTACCATGTCTGACACATGCCTCAAGTGGATAAATGGTATTTGCAATGCATAACAATATGACTGTGTCTTACTGTGCAGGGGCCGCATGCGGTATGTGTCTATACAGTGTGGGTGTATATGGTAAAATACCTACAGCAGGGGATACACATCTGGTCTGGGCCATATAGTCTACATGTAGTCGATGTACAGGTGCTGCATGTTCCCACCTGTTGTGGGAGTGGTAACATGTCATTCCACTGCAATTCAGTGACCACATGCTGGGAACCCTTCAACTAGTGTGTTGTAGCTACAGTAATGCTCATGCACAATGTTTGGCTGGATGCAGTCCAGCCATATAAAGACAGTTCTTGAGACTGTCATATTGCCAGTGTTGTTATGGAGGATAGGTGGGTTTCCTGTGTATGGGAGGGTTGTGTGTGCCAGGCTATGAACCAGACGGCAGTCCGACACACTGTTAGCTGCACATGAATAGGCCCTGATGCTTTGTGCTGTGCCAACAACCTGGAGGTGTGTGTATCTGTGGTGCCTTGGGATACCACCCCCTGTCCATGTGTGTTACATGTGTAGGGGACGACAGGCATGGTATGAGGTATAACCTGGCAGTGATGGGTTGCACCTGTGAGCCATGAATCAGGACTCTGGTACTGCACAGACATTGCAGTTCACCGTGCTGAGGACAGTGTCCAGTGCATGCATCTTGCGGTGTACACTGCTGGTGTTGTGTAGCATCACTGTTAGTGTCCTATCCTGTGTGATACCCGTGGAGGTGGCTATGTAATCCATGTCCTGCAGCATAAGGCAGTATGTGTGTATCAAGGGGCTTCGCCAATATACATTGGGCCATGGGTGTCACGTGCAAGCTGCCCCTCGCACATCATTGTGGCTTTCCTAGCATGTAAGCACACGTTGACAGCCAGTGGATACCCTATGAATGACATTGGAGACTGAGCAGAATGTAGACATAGAACACCCTTCCTACATATAGTGGTAGCATACCTGGTGAGGGTATGATGGCAACCAAGATCAGGCTCATACTGGCCCATGCCACATGCTGAGAGATCCCTTCTATGTTCCCTATCATGTAGTCCAGGGAGGTATGTCTCAGGTCATCCATAGTGGCATGGTCAATGACTGAGTCATATGTGTCCATGCCTCTGACTGACCTGTATGCATGTGTTTTGTGGTGGACCATAGTGCCCCAGAGGCATATCACTGTGACCTTCACCATGTACAGCCTGTTGAGCAGGACCCCACTGCAGCGGCCAAGAGAGGTACCTGACACATCTGTAGCAGGTGTGTTGTGTAGCCCTACAGGCTGTGAGTGTGTGGCACATGGGATGTGTGTGCCATGTGTGGCATGTGCTCTGTTCTGACGTAACATATGCCTGTGTGCCAGCTGCAGAGGTGTGTGATGCTCAGGCAGGATGCTATTCTGAGTCTCCAAGTATGCCCCAGTGTGTTCAGCTTGCTGTCAGTGCATGTCTATGTCTGACTGGTATTGTAGTCACTGTAGTATGACATGCCACCTGACAGGGTATGGCATTACTGGGTTCAGAGTGCTCAGTCCCCAGATTGGCTATGTGGTGGCATCCCACACATGTGTTGTACGTTCCTGGCCAAGGGTGATGGTTGACTGCATACATGTGGCAGCTGTGACATTGCCACATGACTCACATAAACCACAACTGGACCATAGAGGTGATTCACAGGTTACCTTTGCACATGCTACCCTAGTAGTGTGATTGCCATGGTGAGTACCAACACATAGGGCCAATGGGGAACAACATACTGAAGGTGTGTATGTGTGGGTGTACTGCTACTGTTTCATAGCACTGGCATATATGACTGCACACGGGTAAATGCCAGGTAAGACATGTGCAATGTGTCACAGGCAACGTACATGCGAACAGGACAGACAGTGACGTTCTGTCATGTGTAAACTTGACATACGTATCGCGCTATGCAGATGTCACTAGGAGTCCACAGAAGCACTGTAACTCTGCATTGCAGGTGGAAGCAGTGTTCCAGGAACCCCAAGCGAACATGCATGCAAACAAAGCTACAGTAAGCAGGGCTGGAAGTAGTCCATTGTACAACAAAGAACGGTAACACTAACAGTAGGTAACAGTGCAAATATGTAGGCACTATCAACATGTACCCAGGAATGCACAGCGCAGATGCCCATGGTAGAACTGATATTATGTCATAGTTAATTGTGATTTGGATTACATTGGTACTGCACACATATCAACATGCGCAAACATCCACATTGCATAGTCGTTGTGGGCAACTTGCCACCATTACTGTACATGTCCATCATTGCGTATCACTACTTGCATTAGCTTCCCCTGTGCTACCCATGTATGTGGCTATCTGTTGACATCCTTACCACCGGTATGCAATAATGTGCAGCTGTTACACTTTGGTACGTACTATGGGTGCAGATAACAATTCAGGACAGTCATACGGTTACTGCATCAGGCATGCTGGGATATACACACAGTCATATCAGCACACTGTACTGTTACCAACATGATACTACTAATACACTTCTATGTAGTCACCCTGTGCATCAGCAACGTGTTTACCTGTTCCTGCACTGATGTTGGAGATTGCAGGAGGTGGCACAGTTTCATCATATGCACAGGGTGTGAATTAGGTATGCCTGAGTCTGCCACTGATACCACCAATTGACATGTGTGTGTATGTGTGTTGGTGAGGGACAGCAGTACAGGGTGGGGCACTGTTGGTGCAGTGTGTGCATGTATGTGGTAGCCCTAGGTGTTAACATTTCGCATGTGTGTATGCACGCACACAGTTCCACCTCATGGCTGCCATATACAGGGGTTTGTGGACAGCCACAGACTGCACCTGGCAGGTCATACAGATCAGTGTCTGTGGGCACGGACACGGTACCTGTGCCTGGCAGGGGTGCTACGGACCGTATCCGGTACTAAGCCAGACTGGGTACTGTCATCAGAAGCGGGAGTGTGTTGACTGGACACAGGTCCCTGTTGGGACTGTCCAGAGCCACGTGCACGTGGTCTCCTGGGGCGTTCGATGACAGCACAGACCCAGCATTGCTGGGGCTGCTGCTGGCACTATGGGGGCATGCGCGGGCCTGTTGTCATCCGCGCCGACTGCCAGCTGCTGCTGTTGCTGGCATACAGCCACGTCGACGCCGCAACCGCCCACCATTGCCCTGGCTCATGGACATTTGGTTGTGGAACTGCTGTAATATGTCCCCACAACGTCTGTCTATGACATCGGTGAAATTACGGATAGCATCCGCGATGTCACGCATACTGTCAGTCATGGCTGTGCGACATGCTCTCAGCTCCCTCAGACCCTGTCTGGTGTACCTTTCCATATGCGACTGTGCCTGCATGACAGCCCGAAACATAGCTGAGGTTGACAGACCTCTTTGGGCACGTCTGCCAGAGGCAGTACCCACGGATGCTCCCACGAGAACCCATGGGCAACTGTCTGTGTGGTACCATCGCAGGACCCTGCCCATGGCTGCTGTGTGGGGAAGCATGTGCCACAGATACCACATTACCCTGGTCAATGCCCACTGTATCCTGTCCATCACCTAGGGACAATGGTGACAAAGGCTGTACTGGCAGGATGACTGCGCAATGATGGGGTTGACAGCTGTGTACTGTCAATTGGCTGACCAATGGTGGACCCTGACACACCTTCCTGTGCCATTACACAGATATCATCATTACCAGTACCTGTGGCACCAGATTCAGGTTCCCTGCTGCAGGACACCAGAGCAGCACCAGAACCTGTGGGAGGAAGACAGGAAACACAGTTTACAGTGTCCACACAATGTTACCAGTGATGCACTTATGCACACATGCACACATGCACACGTGGACACATGCACACATGCACACATGCACAAATGCACACATGTACACATGCACACAGGCACACATGCACACAGGCACACAGGCACACATGCACACGTGCACACATGGACACGTGTACACATGCACACATGCACTCGTGGACACATGCACACGTGGACACAGGCACATATGCACACATGCACACATGCACACATGCACACGTGGACACAGGCACACATGTACACATGCACACATGCACACATGCACACGTGGACACAGGCACACCTGCACACATGCACACCCCGCAGTATACACACAGAGCACTACTGAGTTACACTAGTATTACTAGCACTATCAGGACTATTATAGGTATTGTTAAACACACTCACCAGCATGGATGGCCTGCCTTGCTGTAACACCGGAGGGACCTGCAGAAATGAGGAGATTAATGTCAGTGGGCACAACTGTGCCATTGATACTGCATATGATACAGTGCAGTAGTACACCAGTTGCCTTTCACACGTCAGCTGCTGATATTGCCAATATCACACCTGCACAATTACATACTATGTTGACAGCTACATACCATGGACACACCTTACACATGCATAAACTAACAGTGTACAGAACAGTCAAGTGTACATATGGCATATTACCTGCACGCTCCATGTCGTGCTGCTGTGTGGATCCAGCCTCCATCATGATGCAGGTGTATTGCTGTTGCTGTTCAGGGGCTGGAGCCACAACACCTAGGAGTAGCCCTCCAGTCTGGTGAGGGGGGGATGTGTGGCCACCCCACCTCCTGTGGCAACCTGTTGCCTGTGGATATCCGACGCACGCTGATGGACATTTCTGATTAAATCACTGCAGTGATGTCGTACCTGCTCATATGTCCTATTATGCGTGCCAATGTCATTTACCCTACGGACAAGGTCTTGCCACAGTGCAGCCCTCTCCTGCTGATTCTGGCTGGTGCGGGAAAACAGTATGTCATAATCCCGCACCAGGCTCTGGTGTATCTCCTCATCTTCCGCTGCAGAGTAGGCAGGATTACGCTGACGCGCCATCTCCCTGGAAGAGAACACAAACAGGATATCAGCAGACTATGTCAGCAATATATGGCACACATACTATACATGATACTCAAGTGTAGTGATATACTACTACTCCCATATGTTGCATGTGTGTCTCGTGGTGTATACACAAGTACATGGCCAGATATCAGTGCTCAGCCAACACCTGTGCAACAATACCTGCCACATTCCATACAACATAGTAGCATGCCCCATCGGTCAGCACACTGCGACAGGTCCAATGCACAACCTCACTCTGGGGGTTCATACCAAGGTACTGTATGTGGAACGCCATCCACTAGTGTGATCTGGACACAAGTTACTCGGCCTGGATATACATATCCCACCACCACCACCAGCACAGTAGACTACTGTGATATGTATGTGATTAGACAGTTATTCACTTGTTAGGACTGAGATGGTATCCATGCAGCCCACTGGGCCAGTGGAAGCCACAACCCACACTGCTGACCCCTTTGCGAATGCTTACCACGGACATCCCACAGATTGCATGGAACTTGCACACACATTTCTAACCCAGACCCTATGCACAAAGGTTAGGCATCCTGTCCGGTGGACCCCAGCCAGAGGCAGATTGTATAACAATAGCAGGAGGCTACTGCAGGACAGAGCAGATTCACATTAAGGGAAGGCATCTGTGGTCAGCACTGGTAATACGCTACGGTCTCTCATAACAACGGCCACGGCCTACTCTGGGAGGGAAATGGCCACAAACACTATAGATAACCACAAGGCCTTCTTCAGTTATGTTACAGATATGGACCTGACACCTCAGATATGCTCTGAGTTAATACACACCTACTTAACATTCACCAAACACACAGATATTGGCAACATTCTTGCAGACAGGTTCGGTGCACGTATCCCCCCTCCTTCTCCCCCACAAGTAGAAATACTTATCACAGCTGAATGTAACCTCCCTATCATCTCACATGTCCAGGTGAGGGCCACCTCAGCAAAGCAGAACACACAGCATCACTGTGACCTGATGGTATCCCTGGATGTGTGCTACGTGCACTCCAAGAGGACATACAACCGCATATAAGACTGATATTTAACCTTGGCCATACTACAGGATATGTACCTGAACACTGGCATACAGCAACAGTGGTCCCACACCACTAAGGAGGCACCTCTACTGACCCTGGGAACTACCGCATCATAAGCATAACCGGCCTGGTCTGCTAAGCTATGGAATTATTCAGTATGGGATGCATATACAGCGATATTGGGTACCTGCAGACACTTGTTCCCGGCCAGTTTGCCTTTGTGATGGGCTGATCCTGCCTTTTGAACCTGGTTGACCTTTCAAAACAGTCACTACAGCCATTGATGAGGGCAACGCACAGACAATTGCTGCCAGGATCATGGCCTAACACTGACTGACATGTAATGTATAGTCATCCCCTTTTGGTGGAACTACGTGCACACAACATATCACATGGACATACCTATAGATACAGACCTATGACACATTTGGAGGGTTCACAGTATGCAGACTATTAACCTGCTACTTTACATTACCTGTGTTTGTCGCAGCTGGTTGCGTTACCACTACTTCTGCTTCCTGCTGCTGCTGGCACGGCTTGCTACTGTCACTGCTGACAGCTTAGACTCAGTGTGTAGCGTGTGTTTTTTTTTTTTTTTCTCTCACTCTCTGTCTCTGTCTCTGTTTGTCTCTCTCCCTCTGCCTCCAGACAGTGCAATGAATGTATTGCATGTGTGGAGTGTTAGTACAGGATGCTTTTGTAGGTATCTGCATAGGTCCATGTGATGGCCTCTGCACCAATTGTAAGCCAGCATTTGCTAATTGCATGCAGCCAGTTGTGTACTGATTGCAGTTCTCACTGTGATTTCAGGACAGTGCTATAAAAGGGTATGTGAGATAGGCGTTGCCCTTTCAGATTGTAAGGGCAGGGACCATGCTGGTATGCTGTGGACACTGTTCTATGAGTGTAAAGGTTAGTATCTCTCTCATGATTCAGGCTGTGTTGTAGATTCACATTTCTCCATTCCTCTCTCCTGTTCCCTGTAGTAAGTGTGTATGCACAATGACACCTACAACTATATATATATATATATATATATATATATATATATATATATATATGTAAATATACATACATTTATATATGTACATTAACTGACATTATTACCTACTAGCTACCAACTAGCATGGCTGTTTCTGTTCACACACTACTATTATGGAAATCCACTAGTTTTGACAGTAATTCTAAATGACATGCTTTGTGTACTACACATCCTATATTCCCTTTACATTAATTCCTACTATTACATGATATATTTATTTTAGCACAATGTTCTTGTATAAGAGTCATGGCTTAGTGGTAGGTCATGCAGACTACTGTTTCCAAGGTCCTGGGTTCGGGACTGACAGTGGGATTTTATTTTGCTTTTGAACTGACTACAGGACCTGTCAATCAGAGTGACTAAGGCACTTTTAAGCAGTTGTAACCGGGTTAGCGCTGGTTTGCGCGGAGCTCACGCATGCGCACTGGCGTTTAGCTCCGCACGCACACCCGCTTACAACCGCTTAACAGTGCTTACTCTGGCGCACACCCGCGCTATTTTCTTTGAAAGAAATGAAAATGGGGAGACAGGAAAGTGGTGAAAAGGGGTCACAAAGAGGGTAAGACAGTAGGGAAACAAGCTTGGGATTTGCAGGAGGGATGTAGGTAAGGCCCATAGCTGCCCATTTCTTCATCAGCAACAGCTGTGCATATGTATCTAATTTGGTGTGACATTTGAAACCTTCCACCCCTGAGAGAGGTGTCAGGACAACAATAATACTTGTACAGCCAATTGTAATTGATAGTTTCCATGTCCAGCAGACATGTGTGTGGAATGGGCAGCTATGTATGGGGCGTAATTTTTTGTGGGTACAGAGTGCCCTTTTTTTTTTTTTTTCAGGTGAGAGTGGTATGTCAGGTGAAGGAAGTCGGTATAGCTGGGGAGGTAGGTTGGGTAGGTCAACAGACAAGACAAACAAGACGCATACAGGGGCGGTGTATGACACGTGTGGGGGGCTTACACAATTGACAGGGATGGAGGTTTGGATATCCAGAGCCCATGAGCCCACAGATGGCAACAGTGGAACTGATATCCCCACCCATGGGCAGTTGCCACTGTTCCTTCACTGCCCAGGATGGGGCTGTGCTGGGGCTGTGTAGGCCGGGCAACAGGCATGCCCGTAAGTTGTGCCACCTGTGCCTCAAGCTGGCGTAGGGGCCCAAGAACAGAGTCCCGGATCTCCCTACGCACCACAGTCCGGACGCTACGGAGGGTGAGTGGTGGTTCTCCTCTGGCCACACTTGCAGAGGGGGGATGAGCCCCATCCCCTGCAGTGCTTCCACCCACAGGTGGCACAGGGCCACTGGAGGAGGGTCCAGACTGGGCACTAGTGCCAGGTGCACTCGCCAGCTGAGGTGGGAGAGGTGGGTCCGCTGGAACCCGCCTTCCCTGTCGTCCTATGTTTTGCATTATGTCATGACAGTTTGGGTTAGTAACATATAATACCATTCACAATTAGTTGTAACAGCATGCATTAGTATTCCCATTAACCAAACACCCAGATATTCACACCATTGAACAGCGAGCATAACACATGCATAATTTGAACAGCAATACACAGTCCAACAACATGCAGGGTTGATTGATGGCAACAGGCCATCAGGTTTGGATGTATGAACAGGGCAGATGCATCAACGGACATGCAAATATTTATGACCCAACAGGACAAATGTCCAGGGGTGTTAATTGTGATTGCACATACCATTTTCACGTGGAATGGGTTATATGTGGTTATAGGGTGGGGTGAAGAAAATAATATTAACACCTTCAAATACCAATACATATGCTGTACATTTCTAATAGCTGCACATATATACACACTACTGTTCTAACTACAGTTTCCTATATGATAACTACTTCAATTTGGTGATAGGACTGTTACTGCTACATCAATATACATTTTATTGTTCTTCATACACATTCATATCTGGCTTTGTTCAGCTACATCATCCTGCTACATTTGCTTTATATAGCTATAGACAACTGTGGATGTTTGGTATGTCAGACAATCATACTATCTGCATATTGCAGACTGAGAGCAACATATCCAGATTTTGGGATACACATTCCAGCTGCAGCAACACTTTGAACAGATTTTGCTCTTTGGTTTTGCTTCTCACATGCATTTCATTCTGTACTGACTGCAGTATACTTTATTCAGGGGTTATTACTAATTTATTGGTGGATTCATAACACTTTCTCACACTCTCTCACTTGTTTTCATTTTACTATTCAGGATGGTACTTACTTCTAGGCTTTATTGACATGTTTTACCTGTAGTTATTACAATCCTTTCCAGCAGTCTCACTTATGTCATGTTTCAGTATTTCAACAGGGGTATATTTCACACATGTGATTTGCTCATCTTCTGCAGCTGTACTTTTCAGCCTGCTGCAGGTTGTGTACTATTATATTACAGGTGGGGCATCTTTATTTCAGACTTTATTTCAGACATTTTCATTTTTCTGTTTGGATTACAGACTGCAACACACTTTTGTAATCAAGCAATACTTGCAAACACTCTTACACTTGTTACTTGCACATTCTATTACTTAGTGACTATACTGCACTCTTTTGCTAACTGTCATACTTTTATATTTCTTTACAGTTACTGGGAGAGGATTACTGACCTGCCTGGTGGTGCAACTGCACCAGCCTATCGCCATAGGCTCTGCGGTTCGCAGAACGGACACCTGCAGCTGTAATATAAATGAAGTAATATTGGAATACACATCTCCATAATATCAGCTAGTTTAATTTCTTACATACATAATTACATGTAACTTACTCAGTAGTGGGGCGTTGGGCATTTGCCGGGCCTCCTGGATCCAAAGGTTCAATTGGTCCTGCTTGCTTCTCTTCAGGTCCGCATGGTGGTGACGAACCTGCTCACCAGTCCTTGGAATCCCTGTGGCACTGGTGAGATCATGAGCCAACCGGTCCCATGCCTCAGCCCTATATGCTCCCCACAGGACCTGGCCCTGCATGAGTTGGGCCTCATGATTGTGGACTAGGAGCCAGACCATGTATCTGGACTCCTCAACGCCCCACCTCTGTGCTCAAAAGCAACTACCCTCACCTACTCCTGTCATTCTGGCTGCAAGTCAGTTCTACAATCGTTTATGCTGTGTATTCCCGCCTATGGGGCTTATATAGGCCATTTTTCCCGCACATATCTGTGATTGGCCATTTTGGAATTGTATCAACTTCACAAAACCTGCTTTGTCATGCTCCACTTTGTATTCATTCCTATATATTTGCTATTACTGCATTTATCAGTACTGCTGTCATGGCTTAGTGGTTCAGTACCTTGACTATGGTGTATAGTATCCTGGGTTCGAACCTGGCCACTGCTTTTTATTTTTTATGACTGTCTAGACAGGCTGAGGGGTGTGTCTGTGTAAAGGCAGTTTTGATACGGCTTGCTCAACGTTGCCCGTTGGTTAGCTTGTTGGCGCGGTGCGCAGCTCCGCGCAAATGGGGTACGCTGGTTTACACCTCATTTGGCTATCAGCACGCATATTACGCTCAGCTCAGCTAGGGGCACACAGTTTCAGCGTGTTAAACCACTGCTCACCTAAGGGCACTCATTTTGCACCTGTTAAACCACTGCTCACCTACGGGCAGATGCACTCACCTTGTTAAACTGTTGCTCAGCTATAGGCACATCTGGCATCTTTTATTATTTTGTTATCTCACATTTCTTCAAAATAAATGGACTATTTCATTACATTTTACATAAACTATGATTTTATATGTGTACATGTTTGTCAGGAACTTGTTTTGTGCTTATTTTACTAAAATAAAAATTGGTGTTGTGGGGGCTCGAACCATGAATGCCTGCTCTTCAGCCAACGTCTCTACCGCTACGCTATTGCTTCTTGGCTTACTTTGCATATTTGGTTCTTATATCCTTTTCCACTGACTGCTAACTGTGGCTAAGCTACGGGCACGCCCGTGCAAACGAGCGCACTCACAGGCAAACATCTTTACGATTTAAAAAAATTATATGACATGTTCATTTATATATTTTATGTTCATAGTCTGTGGGGGCATGTGTTGTGTTGTGTTTATTCACATTTCCATGGCCTCTGTCGTGGGTGTTTACTTTGGGCAATTTTACTCTTCTGGGGGCGTGTCCGCTTGCAGGGCTCGGCCTATGGACACGCCCCCTACTGTCTTCCACGGACCGTGTTAGCCTTCAGTGTGATTCAGCATGCCCTCATGCATATGCATGACATGCTGACGTCACACCGTTTAACTGCAGCCTCCATGTAAGCCATGTATCTCTTACACGCAGGCTTTGTGAATCCTGCCCGTTGTCTACCTTATTTAATTTTTCACCTTTACAAATTTCTTCTATGTTTTCTTCTCTCTTAACAAATAATTCCAATACATATTATTTAATTATTTCATGTATTCCTTCTTGCTTACCTTCCTTATTTTTAATTGTCTTATTATTTTTCCTTATTTTATTATTTTATTCAGATATGGTGCTAACTCTTCTTTCTTTTCTTGTAAACAATATTTTTGCTTATAAAACAAGTTGTTAATTTTAATTTGATTCATTTTATATATTTCTCTTTCTTTTTCATAAAAGGAAATTTTCTTCTCTAATAAGTCTCTATATGTTTCATGACCTAATATTGTATAGCTCTCTTTCTTTTCTTCTTTTCTTCCTTATACATTCTAGAAATGCTTTTTATATTTTTCTTTAAAATTAAGCCACCAAACAGTCAAATTCTCATAAATCTTCCTCATAGTCATATGTTTTTTCCATAATTCCACAAGTTCTTTTTTCAATCTAAATCTAATTCATTTTCATTAATTCTCTTTATTCCTTTTCCTATTCTTATATATCTTCATTTTCCTATACTTTAACCCATATTGCCACATGATCTGAAAATCCAGCAGATCCAGCATACATAATTCATATTTTATAACTTTTAGACTGTCAGATATTAAAAAAATAATCAATTTCTGTCCTAATTTCATTCCTTTTATACGTCCAGTGATTACTCTCCCATACACTTAACTTTCCACTTCTCATAATTTCTTTAGCCATTTTAACATCACAATTGCTCTTATTTTTCCTTAAATTACAGTTGCAATCACTCACCACTATAATGTCCATATTTACACAAATATATCCAAGAATATTTTTAAACATCATTCTCTCTCCTTTTGTTACATGTGCATATAAAGCTATAATTCTATACACATAGTTGCTCCATCTCATGTCTATTACCATAGATTGGTCTAGTTCCACTATGGTTACATCTAATATTGTAATACTTTCTTGACATAATATACATATGCCCGAGCATGTTTCTTTCCCCATGTTCCAAACTACCACACCATTCCAAAGTTTTTCAGTTTGTATTCTTTCTTCTTCTGTTAATAATCTGATATCTTCTAAAACAATAATGTGCATCTACTGCAGCACACCATTGTAATATACCTATTTTCCTTTTAAGATTGTTGATACTGTTCACTTTTAAAGCTAATATTTTCAGCTTTTAAAAACAGTTAGTATAAGAAAATGTTTATCCCTTTCCTTTCTTATTTTCTCTAAGCATTATGTTTTTGAATTTTCTCTTCCTTTCCTTAACTCTTTTCCCTATCAGATTCTTTTAATTTATTACTGTGCACCAATCCACTTCTTCCTCACTTGTCTCCTCTGTTTTATTTTACTTGTTATTTTCTTTAACTTCATATATAACCTCTTTATCAGTCACATATTTTTGTACATTTTCTTTTATAACACATTCTTCTATCTCTTTATCATGTATAACTTCATTTTCATTTTCTTGCACATTCATTTCACATTCTAGCCATGACTGGCCAGTATTGCCACATATTTTGCACTTTAAATCGCATTTTTTGCATTATGCCCTGTTTTCTACCACATAAATAACATGTTTTTATCACATTCATTGATTAAATTATCATTTTTTCACAAAAATAACAAGTTTTTGGTTGACCCCTGTATTTCACAAAACCCCTGTTACCTTAACATTAATAATACTAATATACTACTCAGACAAGCTCCTCGTGGGTCTGCAGAGTGGTCCTAGCAGCAGGGAACTCAGAAAAGCGACTACTTTCTGGATTTAAGTATCTTTGCTTTTTTTTCACTTGGAATAGCTTCTGTAGCTTACCCTGAACTAGCTTGAACTGTTTTTTAACTGTTTGCTGCATTATTTTAAAATCTGCACTTAAAGTTACATTTTAGTCGAATTTGATCGAAAGTTTGTTGTTTGTTTGTTTAATTTAACTGTGGAGGCTGCCCACTAAAGTGTGCTAGCCTGTGTAACTAATTTATCACTGTTCCTGCATTTTCTGTGTGTTTCTACCAAAAAAAAAATAATCCTTGTTTTCCCGCCTTCCTCGACTAGTTTAGACCAGTTTACAGGAGACTAGTTTAGACCAGTTTACAGGCATTGCTGTATTCTGGGCTGTGGTGTAGTTCCTGTGTTGTCCATTACCTTACTTGGATAGAAGGAAGTTTCTTTGCTCACCAGTGGGATTGGGGAGCCTTGAGCAGCCTACCTGTCCCTGTAGGAAGTGACCTCAGCACAAGAAGCTGTAGTAATTGGTTGTTTTGGACCATTTCTAGCTCTTTTGTAGTTCACTGTTTAAAATCCGCCTCTGGGCAATTTTTTCTGGCTATACTACTCAGACAAGCTCCTCGTGGGTCTGCAGAGTGGTCCTAGCAGCAGGGAACTCAGAAAAGCGACTACTTTCTGGATTTAAGTATCTTTGCTTTTTTTTTCACTTGGAATAGCTTCTGTAGCTTACCCTGAACTAGCTTGAACTGTTTTTAACTGTTTGCTGCATTATTTTAAAATCTGCACTTAAAGTTACATTTTAGTCGAATTTGATCAAAGGTTTGTTGTTTGTTTGTTTAATTTAACTGTGGAGGCTGCCCACTGAAGTGTGCTAGCCTGTGTAACTAATTTAGCACTGTTCCTGCATTTTCTGTGTGTTTCTACCAAAAAAACAAAAAAAAAATCCTTGTTTTCCTGCCTTCCTCAACTAGTTTAGACCAGTTTACAGGCATTGCTGTATTCTGGGCTGTGGTGTAGTTCCTGTGTTGTCCATTACCTTACTTGGATAGAAGGAAGTTTCTTTGCTCACCAGTGGGAGTGGGGAGCCTTGAGCAGCCTACCTGTCCCTGTAGGAAGTGACCTCAGCACAAGAAGCTGTAGTAATTGGTTGTTTTGGACCATTTCTAGCTCTTTGGTAGTTCACTGTTTAAAATCCGCGTTTGCACGGCTTTGCGCGGTTGTGCACATAGCGCAGCACCGGTTAAACAAGGTTAAACTTTTTCTGGCTCTGCCAAGTCTGCTCTTCAAATTTTCCCTTAAGGAGCTCTACTCTTAGTATAACCAGACTATTTACTATATTATAAGCCTAGCACTTGTTCTCAATACTTCTCTACTAAGTAAGCACTCTCATACTAAGTAAAGCACTACATCTACTTACCACCCCTGTGAATATCCACTTCCCTTAAAGGTACAGCACTCCCTTATACATTTCTAGCATGTCGAGTGGTAGATTACTGGCGTCATCTCCAGTTCAGCTGGTCAATCTGGATATCTTGAGACAATGCTACAATTGTCTCATGTACACAGACAACCCTCTCCTCCTCCCAACAAACACAAATACATGTGAGAGATGCAACTATATAGCCAAACTGGAGGCTGAACTCTCTCAACTCAGGGCTGGCATGACCAGACAGGAGGAGATGGCAACCACACACACAACAATCCCAGTCCCATATAGACCTACCACAACTGCAAACCAAACACATAAAAACACAAAGACATACTCGGAGGCTCTAATAAAAAACTTACCAAAACAACAGAGGCTCCCAAAGCAGACACCCAAAAATCCACCACCTCAAAACAAAACACATGCAACACATACTTCAATAAATCAGTGTGTCAACCAATCACAGCCCTTAAGGCCAAACACCTTGCCTGATACACTATTAATAGGTGACTCTATAGTCAGACACACTGATGTCCCGCTGACCAGGCTGAACAAGGAGAAGGTGACTGTGAGCTGTCTATCGGGAGCTAGGATCTGCCACATAACACACGCACTCAAGTCACTCCAAAGCAAGGACAAATATGACTCCGTCATTGTCCATGCTGGTGTGAATGACCTGAGACATACCTCCCTGGACTACATGAAAAGAGACATAGAGGAGCTCTCTGATTATGTAGCCCAGGCTGGTATGAACCTGACCCTGAGCAGCATCTTGCCCTCACCAAGAATGATACCACAATACAAAGACAAGATGATCAGCTTTAACAATTGGTTCAAGTACTGGTGTCATTCTAAGGGGATCCAATGTCTGTCTGCCTGGGATGACATGTTGGACAAGCCACGCTGCTTCGCAAGGGATGGCTTACACCTGTCACCGCTGGGCTTCCGGATATTGGCTAAGGCTCTTGCCACCCCTATAGTGCCTTTTTTAGGCAAGGCTCAAAAGACAAACCCACCTCCTTAGAAAACAATAATGGAAAAAACTAAGGGTAATGCTGCTCAATGCCAGAAGTCTAAATCTCAAGATGCAGGCACTTGATGCACTCCTCAGCATGGAGAACATCGACGTCTGTGCAGTAACTGAAACCTGGTTCAAGGCTCCTGAGAGCACCCCAGCATTACCAGGCTATACCTCGTATCATGCTTTTCGCCCCAAAACCTGGGCGAACCACAAAGGAGGGAGTGTCCATATTCATCAAGGACACCCACACCTCCAGGTTAGTAGCAACACATGAAGCATCAGAGACCATACAGGTGCAACTAAACATAGGCAAAACTGCTATACAACTGGTAGCATGTTACAGACCACCCTCCCAATCTCAAGAACTCCACTCAGCCTTCCTGAAGACATTGGAGGATATGAATGTATCACAAAATACCATCATACTGGAAGACTTCAACTACCCAAACATAGATTGGGTACATTATTCTAGCCCTAATACCCTAGCCCAAAGGTTCCTGGAATTCATAAATTCAAATGCACTGGAACAATTAGTCACCTCTCCCACTAGGGAGATAATATACTAGACCTGATCATCACAAACATGGGGACAAAATGCTCCACACGAAGTATACCCCTCACTAGTGAGATCTGACCACAAACTAATCACCCTGGATATACATATCCCACCTCCACCCCAGCACAAAAGACCACAGTGAAAAACTTCTCAAAAGCAGACTTCACTCTTCTTAAGACTGAGATGGTATCCTTTAAGCCCACTGTGCCAGTGGATACCACATCCCACAATGCCGAATCCTTCACAAATGCTTTCTATGGACATCTCCAAGAATGCATGGATCATGCAATCCCAAACAAGTCCAAGTCCCTCTCCACCAAAGGTAAGCGTCCTGTCTGGTGGACCTCAGCCATAAACAAATTGTATAACAAAAGAAGGAAGCTACTGCACGTCAGAGCAAAATCCCATGAAGGGAAGACATCTCTGATCAACATTAGCAGAAAACTACATTCTCTCATAAAATCATCCAAGGCCAACTTTGAGAGAAAAATCGCTAAGGACACTAAAGATAACCACAAAGCCTTCTTCAGCTATGTTAGAAACCTGGGCGGAAACCCTCAAATATGCTCAGAGTTGGTTCACAACAATAAAAAATACACTGAACCCACAGATATTGCCAACATTCTGGCTGACAGGTTCAGTGCAAATTTCTCCCCTCCTTCACCCCCAAAAGAAAAAATACTTATCCCAGCTGAATGTAATCTCCTGTCATCTCAGATATCCAAGTGAGAACCGCCTAAACAAAGCAAAAAACACAGCATCAATGGGACCTGACGGTATCCCGGGTTGCATGTTACGTGAACTCCAAGAGGAGTTAAACGCACACAAAAAATGCTATTTGACCTTAGCCTTACTTCGGGGTATGTACCTGAACACTGGCGTACAGCAACAGTGGTCCCACTCCACAAGGGGGGTGCCTCTACAGACCCTGGAAACTACTGCCCCATAAGCTTAACCAGCCTGGTCTGCAAAGCTATGGAAAGAATCATTATGGAACTCATAAACAGAGACATAGGGGACCTACAGACACTTGACCCCACCCAGTTCGGCTTTGTAAAGGGCAGATCCTGCCTTTTAAACCTGGTTGACTTTTTTGAAACAGTCACTAGAGCCATTGACGAGGGCAAAGCAGTCCATACAGCATACCTGAACTTGGCTAAGGCCTTCGACACAATACCCCACTCAGGCATCATAGATAAGCTCAACAGCTTAAATGTAAACCCTTATGTCACTAGATGGGTTGCAAACTGGCTAAAGGACAGAACCCATAAAGTTAAAATCGCTGGAGCAATGTCTGACTCAAAGCCAGTCACAAGTGGTGTCCCACAGGGATCTGTCCTGGGACCCCTCTTGTTCGGCATTTATTTCTCAGATGTTAAAGCAAACACGGAAGGGCTGTGGCTGACAAAGTTCACAGATGACTGCAAACTAGGCGCCATAGTCGATACACCAGCAGACACACACATCCTACAAAAAGGCCTCACAGAAACGGACAACTGGTGCCGGAGTCACGGCCTTAAACTTAATGCCAAAAAATGTATAGTCATCCCCTTTGGGAAAAACAAAGTACCCACAAATTATCACATAGACAGCAACCCACTGAGTACTGAAAAGTAATCAGAGACCTAGGGACCCAAGTCAACAGCGACCTCTCATTTGATACCCACGTTGCCAAAGTGGTTAGAAAAACATTCTACCTTGCACACCTCATCATGAAGGGATTCACATCCAGATCCAAGGATGTCATTGTACCCCTATATTCCTCCCTCATCAGACCCATGATTGAGTACAATGCCCTATTTGGTATGTACCTCACCCGGCATTTGCAACAGCTGGAGAGACCACAAAAGTACCTCACCAAGAGGATCAAGGGTCTCCAACATATGTCTTATTCTGCCAGACTAAAGAAACTTCAGCTCTATTCAGTATCATACCGCCTGCTCAGAGGTGATCTCTGCCTGACGATACAAGGCCATGTCCAATCAGGATCTGATGGACATGCTCCACCTCAAAAAATCCAAGTCCATCAGGACCATGAGAGCTAAAGACTTAAACCTCGGCACAAGTATGAATAGGACATGCTGGAGGGATAGATTCATAACCCAGAGGCTTCCCATGCTTTGGAACAAGATCCCAGTTCATATTAGGCAGAGTCCCTCACTGACTCTCTTCAAGAGAAATCTTGATGAGTGGATGGGAGATCATAAGTTTACCCCAGGGGTCACATCTGTGTCACTGCTAGACAGGGGCACAGTAAACTAATTCTATTATATAAGGGGACCTTCATTGTGTCACTACTAGACACAGTATTCTAAATTTATTCTGTACATTTTTGTACCATTTCATGGGGTGGCAAATGCCACATCACTATGGCTAGGCTTACAAATGCCCCAGGGCAGATAGCCTAGTACTATACTATGAAACTATGAAACTAATACTAGGTATGTGCATAACATTATCATTTTTCATTTGCAGTATTACTCCACATTCCCATCCCTCAGTCCATAGTCCTCTCTTATCATATACTTTTGTAGTGTCCATTACTTCTTTACATATAGTTAACAAATGTTCTTTCAGTTCTTTTGCTTCAACTTCAGTTCTAAACTAGATAATTACTTTTTTGTCTGTAAAAAGCCTGTACAACATATTCTGACCATGGATAAATATTTTTCTTTTGTTCATATGCACCCAAATTTTTTTTCCATGGCCTGCCCAGTCTCAAATATCAAGTCACAAAAAGTCTCTTTATTATTTAAAATTAATGCCCTTATCTCTTTTGCTTTTACACCCACAGGTGCTATGACAGAGTCCCAAACCTTATACCTGTCTAAACACTGTCCTTTTTTACTGCTCACATGTACTGTATACTTCTTTTTTGTTTCTTTTATTTCTTCTTTCTTCTTTGCTCCCTCTCCCATAGTTTGTGCATACGTTTTTGTCTCTTGAACTTTTTCTGGTATAGTCTCTTCTTCTCCTTTTTCTTCTTCTATTTTCTCCATGATGTCACTCCAAGAAATTGCTGTTCCACTTTCTGGTTCACCTTGGTTTACCATTTCTTCCAAATAATCATCCTGCAACCCTCCTGATTGGAGGGTTGTAATTATGCATTTCTCAGAGGTAACTGTCTCTCCTTCAAACAATGTCCTCTGAAAGTTTTCCTCTGAATCCATCTCTGTTACATCTACAATCTCCTTTTCTTCCAATATCACTGTTTTTTCTGCACCCACAGCATCAGAAAAAAATTCTGGTAGCGATTTTACCATTTCAGCTACATTTTCATCAACTTTCACTTCATTTTCAGCCAAAGCTGAATCAGCCATATTTTCTTCCTGTGCCTCCTGGCTGCCTCCGTGCCTGGACAGGAAACAGGAAGTCAGGATGTGTAACACACAAATCCTTCCCCTGGCTACCAAGTAGTTTCCTGATGCCCTGGCCAAATTTCATCCAGTAGTATAATTACCACATTGGGTCTCCTCTGAAAATAGGCCACTAGACTAGTGGGAATAACCTGGTCAACAAAAGGATAAATAAATAAATATAATTATGTTTTATGCACAGTTTTTTTTCTGAGTATCAGTCAGCATTATCACATGCAAAAATAGGTTTGTCACATCTAAGGCAGAACAGCATTTAAATGCTATACAATGCCATGACTGTTTTTTCTAAAATCTGTTAGTCTTAGACTTGAGTAAATTAACTGATGGAGATATATATGTGGAGGGAGGAGGCTAGGTCTTTCCTTAAACAGAAAATATATTTATTTGGTATTTTGATCAGTGAACTGCATTATTGGTCCATACTTGAAGAAATGTGTTAAACATGCTCATATACAAAGCAATTATGGCTTTCATGACTGGTCTCTATTCTGGTGAAGGCACATTTTTGAAATTCAAGTGCCACTGGCATTCTGGGTTGTAAAATACTCATTGTAACTATAGCATTCATATCTCTCACTAGAGCACAGACATTAATAGCTGCAAAATGTAAAAGTAGGAGTGTTGACCTTCTCGGTACTCGTAAACAGATATTGAGCCATTGCTCTCTTCAGCCTCCAGTGCTGTGCTGATTCATGGCCATCTGAAATAACCTCATCAAGAGTAAGTGAGTCTTTTGATATTATTGCTTAGAGGATTTAGTGTACTGCAATAAAAGAAAGCTATTTAGCAGTTATTTCTACTTCTAAGCTACTTCATTAGTCCATCCATACTGCCATCTTCAAACTCTTTTTCCCATTTTGCACATAGGGTTGGGTTGTCACATCAACAGTGACAATCATCTTGAACCAAGGTTTACACCACCGGCTGGCTAGCCATTTATGTCAATATCATCCATAGCCATATCCATCTGAAGGGGTACGTTCAATGCATAAAAATGCCAAGTAATTAACTTGCTCAAATGAGTGGTACATGAATGAATGAATGGGAATATTTTTGGTTTGTATAAAGCAATCTGTGAATTCTCATACAGGATAACCAGAAAGTGATGAACTTGTACTTAATAAAAAAAATATGTTTAGTGTGTACAGTGAGAAGCATAACAGTTAGTGGGAGAAATATTCTAATGTTACACTGTAGATCATTTTAGTTGTTTGAACTACATGTTGTGATAAACTCTATAGGTCATAGCTCAAGAACAGTTTATTAAATATATACAGGAGAGACAGAAGCATGATTAACACTAAACAGTATAAAAGACTGCAAAAGCACTACACATGAATGATTAAGCAATCTACATTTTTCAGTTTCTAAATAAGAAACAGGAAATATATTACTGAGATTTTCAAACCTTTATTCACATGAACAGACCAGAAATACAAACAACTTTAAGATAAACATGAATAAGTATTAGCGAACGGAAGCTGGGAGACAGACAAATTCTTCCAAAAATAATCTATACTGAACTGATTCTATGTACTTTTCTTTCTGTCATGAACATGGTATTGTGTCAAACAACTAAAAGTCTAGAGCTTTAATTATGGATTTAATGGGTACCAATGAATTTTCTCGAAATTAGTGAACACTGTTACAAATCCTTTACAATTGCACTCTATGAGCACCTACAAGGATGCATGTATCGTGCCATCCCTAGCAAAACCAAGACTCACTCCCCTAAGAGAAGGAAACCAGTCTGGTGGACCCCTGCCATAAACAGGTTATACAACAGAAGGAGGAAACTAGTTCAGAAAAAAAGCAAATCCCAAGAAGGAAAGACATCCCTGATTAGTATCATTAAGAAACTAAGGTCCCTCATAAAATCATCCAAGGCTAAATTCGAAAGAAAAATAGCCAAGATTTCAAAAGATAACCACAAATCCTTCTTTAGCTATGTCAAGAATCTAAGTGGCAACTCGCAGATATACTCTGAGATAGTGCAAAATAGCAGAAAATATACTGAACCTACTGATATTGCCAACATCCTGGCAGATAGATTCAGTGCAAACTTCACCTCCCTCTCACCTTCAAAAGGGCCAACAACAATATCAGAAAAGTGTAGTGTCCCAGAAATCACAGAAGCACAGGTGAAAACAGCTCTTTCAAAAGCCAAAAATACAGCAACAATGGGGCCAAATGGTGTCCCAGGCAGCATCTTGCACGAACTACAGAACAAACTAACCCCCCACCTAAATGCGCTGTTCATCCTCAGCCTCTCCACAGGCTATGTGCCCATAGAATGGCGCACAGCAGCAGTTATTCCACTCCACAAAGGAGGGGCCACAACTGTCCCTGGTAACTATAAGCCTGACTAGCCTGGTCTGCAAGGCTATGGAGCGCATCATCAAGGAACTCATTAACAAAGACATTGGGAAGCTCCAAAACTTGACCTGACCCAGTTCAGCTTTGTTAAGGGCAGACCATGCCTACTAAACCTGGTTGACTTCTTCGAGACAGTCACCAAGGCCATAGATGAGGGAAAGGTGGTTCACACAGCCTACCTTGATCTCACCAAGGCATTTGACACCATTGCTCACTCAGGTATTATAGAAAAACTCACCAGCCTGAACATAAACCCCTACGTCACAAGATGGGTTGCCAACTGGCTTACAGACAGAACTCACACGGTAAGAAGAGCGGGCTCCAGGTCTGACTCCAAACCAGTCACAAGTGGTGTCCCACAAGGCTCGGTTCTGGGACCCCTACTGTTTGGCATATATTTCTTAGAAGTACAAGCAAACACAGGAGGACTATGACTAACCAAGTTCGCCGATGACTGAAAACTGGGAGCCATAATTGACTCTCCGGCTGACATGGACATCCTTCAAAAAGGCCTTACTGAGACAGACACCTGGTGTCAAGTTATGGCCTCAAGCTAAATGCCAAGAAATGCATAGTCATCCCATTTGGGAAAAACAAATCACCCATGAATTACCACATAGGCAGCAGCCCCCCTAATACAGAAAAGGTAATAAGAGATCTGGGGACCCAGGTAAATGGTAATCTCTCGTTTGACAATCATATTGCCAAAGTAGTTCGGAAATCCTTCTATGTGGCCCATCTAATTACTAAGGGGTTCGCATCTAGAAATAAAGAGGTTATAGTGCCCCTCTACTCGTCACTCATCAGACCCATCATAGAGTACAATGCCCCATTTGGGATGTACCTTATAAGACACTTCCAACAGCTGGAAAGACCACAAAAGCACCTCACCAATAGGATTACTGGCCTCAAACATATGTCCTACGCAGCCCAACTGAAAAAACTCTAGCTGTACTCAGTGGCATATCGCTTACTCAGAGGTGATCTCTGCCTGACTTACAAAGCCATGTTCAACTCAGAATTGATGGACATGCTCCACCTAAAGAAATCCAAGTCACTGCGAGCCACGCGCTCTAGTGAGCTAAACCTCACCACAACAATAAATAGAACATGCTGGAGGGATAGATTCCTGTCACAGAGACTCCCCATGCTTTGGGACAAAATTCCTAACTACACTAGGCAGAGCCCCTCACTAACACTCTTCAAGATAATCCTTGACGAGTGGATGGGTAACAGTAAATACACCCCTAGGATCACTTCATTGGCTCTGCTTGACAGAGGCTTAATTAATTAATCAATGGGGCAGCGAATGCCGACACACTCTGGCTAGGCTTATAAATGCCCTCAGACAGATAGCCTAGTACCTACCTATGAACCTCTGAACCTATGAAACCTTCAATTGTAAGATATAGCTATTATTACCTTTATCAGTGAAAACATCATGAGAGATGTATATCATAAGATATCTGTGTTTTGATGATATAGCTCTGACATACTCAGTACATTTGGCAAATCAGCTGTCTTTATACCATTGACCTCTCTATCAGACTCTTGAGGTACTGATGTAGTCTATGTCCTACAGTTCAGTAATGTTGAGCTCCAGTATGTAACCTGACCACTATGTGATATGTGGAACAGGCCAGTATAAAAGTAGCCATTAAAATGTGTAGAATGCAGAGAGCCCAAAGAGGTAAATAAGACTTTATTTATTTATTTTAATTTGTTTTCCAGGGTAGAGCACTGATCTGAGTGTTTCAGGCTACATCTGAGCTGGATGATATGATAATGCCAAATCAACATGTTTATAACTGCAAGCTAGTAATTATAGAGCCCTGTTTAAAATATGCATGTGTGTGTGTGTGTGTGTGTGTGTGTGTGTGTGTGTGTGTGCGCATGTATGCATGTGCTCGTGTGAGTGTGTGTGCGTGCGTGTGCGTGTGTGTGTGTATTTTGGAAGGTAATAGTAATGTGAAATTACTAGAAATAATGTAGTTATTATGAGATGCGGAAGTACAGGATCTAAAATCTATAGGTCTTCTATCTGACAATAAAATGTCAGACTGGCAAAGAATTTATAACTTACAAACTTGGTCCCATAGTTTGTCTCCCTGTCACTGATAGTAGAGTTTGAGATGTTTTATAGTTTCTGAGGTTAAGATCTTCTTCAAATGTATTATATTATACATTCAACAGTAGTTATTAGGCATGAAGCACAATTTTCCTAGAGCACTGTCTGGTTAACTGACTTGCTTAGTGTCACACAATAGGCAATGCAAGGCAGATCAAAAAGAACTAAAGAAAGTACAGTTGTGTAGGTAAACTTACAATAACAGTAGTTGTTCAAATGAGCACTCCTGCAGTAACTTTAGTTTTATGGGTTATATCCTAACAACCAACTTCAGGGCACTTTCCATACACCCAAACTATCTGCCAGCTTGAGCTGAGTTGACTAAAAGACAAGCTTGGGTGCTAACCCCTTCAGTGCTTTCATGCCAACAGAAAGAGGGAGGATGAGCCCTGAAAGTACAATGCTAGGAAGAACAAAAAATAAATAACCACACACTTGCATTAACAACACACCAAAAACATGGGGGTGGAGGGAGGGAGTGACTACTGCAGCTCATTCCAATATCTACTGCTATAGTTTACCCAGCTGTACTATGTTCATTACATTGCTCACTGCTGCAGTAGTGTTAGCTTTATGAGTAGATTACACCAGCTAACTACATTTCGGAGGTGGAAGCAGAAGCATCCAGGAGCCCCTGGAGGATGGCCCTTGCAAAGCCTGATCTAGACCTACAGAAAGAATCAAGCTTGATCCCCTCATCTTCCTGTCCAATATCAGAATCTTGAATCTCTTCAGGAAAAGAGGTGGCCCTCTTTTTTTTACCTGAAACTGCTTTACATAAAGGATCAATAGCCTGAATTAAACCTTGAGTCAGACCCAGTAATCTACTCCTTAATAAGGAAATGTGAGGAGGAGTTTATACATGTTTAGTTTTCTGTTTCTTTTAGACAGGAAAAAATGGGGTCACCAATGTTATTAAGGGCAACAACAGCTTCCTCAGGTATGGACACACCATTCTGACAAAACAGGGAAGCCTTCCCTATTCCTTCTCCCAGGACTGACAAGAGAGGCTCTCCTTTGCTCATTGAGGAGACCCAAAAGCTGCAGGGAATGTGACTAACCCCCACTCCACAGTGGCTGTAGATGCTACATCAGAGGGAGCCATGATAAAAGATGAGTGTTCTGAGGTAGAACTAATGGCCACAGCAGAGTCACCTACCTGTGGCTGAGGCAAATTGCTAACCCGCTGTGATGGCAAAGGTTGTTTGCTTAACTTTTTCTTTTTATGGCTTGAAAAATGACTGACCATGGGACTAATAGATTGTTCCATGTGAAACAGAAAATGATGTTGCTTTCCCAGGAAAAAGAAGCAGCAAATTTCAGTAAAACCAAAAGTTTTTTCACAGACATAATAAAAAGCACTTTAAAAAAATGTTGCTAGCTTCATAAAGTAAAAGAAACATAATTTCCCCATAGAAAAAAATGTTTTTCAGTTACTTTAACCAACTTTTAACTGACAGGAAAAAAGACCAGTCCTGTTTAAGAGAACAGTATAGTCTCATAGCAGTTCATTAAAACACAGACTCCTAGCTTTAAAATAACTTTCCTGAAGAGGAAAGTATCAGTAATAAACAAAATTAATAAATGGAGATTTTTCCCCAAAGGGAACTTATCTTACCAGCAAAGGAATAGCACAAGCTAACCATCGATCATCAAGAGTCTCATTGGGGCATATTCTTTAGTGTCAGTAAAGCTCTGAATGGTTTAGTGCTCAGACTTGTCTTTCAGTCAGCTCAGCTTGAGCTGCCTGACAGCTTGGGTATGTGGAAGATGATGTGAAGCTTTGGAAGCTGGCCGGCTGTTATATCATTGGCAAGCTATAACCCATATAGGTAAGGCTACTGCAGCAGTGATCAATATGATGAACATTTAAACCCTTTTGATATTAGTGTGTGCATATTTGTGTGTGTGTGTGTGTGTGTGTGTGTGTGTGTGTGTGTGTGTGTGTGTGTGTGTGTGTGTGTGTGTGTGTGTGTGTGTGTGTGTGTGTGTGTGTGTGTGTGTGTGTGTGTGTGTGTGTGTGTGTGTGTATGTGTGTGTGTGTGTGTGTGTGTGTGTGTGTGTGTGTGTGTGTGTGTGTGTGTGTGTGTGTGTGTGTGTGTGTGCACACGCATATGTGTTTGTGTGTGTGTGTGAGTGTATGTATTTGTGTGTGTGCGTGTGAGTGTATGTGTGTGTGTGTGCGCGCACATATGTGTTTGTGTGTGTGTGTGTGTGTGTGTGTGTGTGCATATGTGTTTGTGTGTGTGTGTGTGTGTGTGTGTGTGTGTGTGTGTGTGCGCGCGCACACATATGTGTTTGTGTGTGTGTGTGTGTGTATGTGTGTGTGTGTGTGTGCATATGTGTTTGTGTGTGTGTGTGTGTGTGTGTGTGTGTGTGTGTGTGTGTGTGTGTGTGTGTGTGTGTGTGTGTGTGTGTGGGTGTATGTGTCTGTTGGAAGGGTTAAAGTCACAGGATTTGCATCTTGTGCTACATTAGACTGATATTGTTTTGTTATTCATTTATTATTTGGTAACAAGATAGGAGAGCTGGTCTGAAGATCCTTTTCATCTAGACTCTGAAAGTATAGAAACAAAAGTACATAACGTAAATAATCAAATCAACATTTTACTTTGATATTTCCAGTGGGTCTCAATTTTATTTACAGTTTTTCTTTTAGTATTTGAAAGGGAATGTAGGGAGATTCTTCCCCAACTAGGGAGGAGCAGTTGCCCTTCTGCAAAAATATTATGTGCATTTGCTCAAAAATAAAGCTTTTACAAGTACTGTTGGATTATTCCTTTAAGTACCTGTGATGCCCATGAACTGGCCCAGTAATCAAGGAGCCTCAATCCTCACCACTAACACCAGTGAGGGGCATCCACATTGGGAAGGATAACAAATACGCAAACAGTAAAGTACAATTTCCCTTAAGACCACGCAGAGATCACAGTCAGTCTGGGGCTGTTTACTCCCTTTCTCTCCAGATCTCTAATAAGACTCCCCACTGGCGCAGCTATAGAGTGGGGTCCTTAGCCAGGCTCTCAAGCCAAGTCCTCCTAGCACTCTCACTGTCCAACCAGTGCTTCATGTCCCTGCCCAAGTTGCTGATGTGCACACACACACACACACACACACACACACACACACACACACACACACACACACACACTTTGAGATATGATTTATATACAATTACACAGACACTCTTGGGGAAGGCTGGCACAGGTTCACTAGCTGTGTCCCTTCTGTCCAGGCTATACGGTAGTAATCCCTGCCACCAGGACCCTTACTTATCAACTTTTATAAAGGCCCTTACCAAAGGGTGTCCAATTATTACTGTGCAGTATTATTATCCAAATGGTAATTGTGACCAGAACTTTTTAAGGCTTACTGGAGTGGCTTGGCCAGTATCACTATGTACATGCAATGTACTCTAGAGCTTAAATTATCTCTACACAAAACAGCCACAGTTGAAAGGTTTAAAAATATTTAATAATTAATAATAAAAACACAAGACAATACTTCTTACTACACAGTACTAGTCAAGAGTTCAGAGATCAACATTAAAAGTATCTTCCTTGAAAAGAATGGAAAAAATGTCTTGGATAAAGGTGACATTCTTGATGTCTATAGAAATCACTATATGGAACATTTCCGAAAAGAAAATATACATATCGATCAATAAAATCTAGATGAAAAATGTTCTAATATAAAAAATACCAGAAAAATTAAAACTAGATCTGCAAGCACCCATATCCTACAAAGAAATTACAGATACAATAAAAAATGGTAAAAATAATACAGCTCCAGGTATAGATGGCATAATTATGGAAATATATAAACTTTTCCTTGAAAGATACTATCCCTCTTCCATAAAACTCTATTAGAAATTCAGTCACAAGCATTAATACCACCCTCTTGGAGATATTCTTTAATCACACCAATCCTAAAGGAAAACAAATACCCAAACCTCTGTACCTCATATAGACCTATATCATTATTAAATTATGACTATAAGATATTTCTGACAATATTAACTAACAGAATGAAAAAAACACTATCCAAAATAATAAATAATGATCACACTGGATTTATATATCATAGACACACACATGACAATATTAAAAGGATAATTTCTCTTATAGATTATGTTAATAAAGAAAATAAAGAAACACTCATAATTGGCTTAGATATAGAGAAAGCCTTTGATTCCCTAAATTGGGACTATTTATTCAAAATCCTAATGCCATTTGAATTTCCTGCATCCTTTGTTCATCTCCTAAAGAATATATATACAAATAATTTAGCGTATGTCAAGTTAGGTCTTTTTACCTCTAAATCTATACATATAACAAAAGGCACTAAATAAGGATATCCCATGTCACTGAATATATTTGCTCTGGCTATTGAAATATTGACAGATTCAATTTGTAACAATATAAAAATCAAAGGAATAGATATTTATGAACAATACAATTCTAAAGTAATGCTATTTGCTGATGATATATTACTAACATTATCTAATACAAAAGAGACATTAGAAGAGTTAGATATATTAACTGACAAATTTCACGACTTCAGGACTCCATTTCAATAAATAAAAATAAACATTTTTTATTTTTAAATAAAAAAAGAACTGTAGACTAAGGGGGATCACATCATAAGGAAACAAGAATCTACCTTAAAATATCAAGGAATTGAGTTATGCAAGGATAATAATGAATAATTAAAAAACTACAATAATATCATCAATACAATTAAAATATCTGTGGAAAAATGTAACAAAATAATATTAACATTTGAAAATAGACTACAGTTAATAAAAATGGTTTTATTGCCCAAGATCCCAAATATATATATATATATATATATATATATATATATATATATATATATATATATATATATATATATATTTATATATATATATAGCCTTGGCAATATAACTGTTACCAGAAAGGAATATACTTAAAAAAATAAATTCATGCCTAATAAAATTTTTATGGTTTCCCAAAAGAAACAGAATAGCTTTAATACATCATATCAGACCATGATAACATGGAGGACTAAACTTTCCTAGTAGAGAAACATGTATAAAAGCACTGATATCTAAAACAATGTCTGACTGGACAAATCCAAATTACTCTGCAAATTGGAAAGAATTAAAATTCAAATAACAGATAAACACAATTTGCCATGGCACATATGTATTAGTATGCAATATAACATAACTAAACCCACTAAAACTCGCATGATTAATTATTACATTGACTCATTTAAGAAAATTATTAATTCAAATATAGATTTAAAATCTTTTTTGATCTTTTAATGCCATTTCTAGTCACAAAGAACTTTCCACATAAAATATATAGAGAAATTATTAATTCCTAGGAACAGAAAGGATTTGTTTGATGGCTCCAGTGTATCAAAGAACTAAATGTTTTAGATATGCAAGTAGTAAAAACAACATATAAAATTCCACATCAGGGCTGGCTAACTTTACAGAGTATTCTGTCATATTCACAAGATTTAAGTAGAATAATTAACAATTCTTCATTTAAAGAAATACCTAAATTTACGAAATACATATATGAAATCATATATAATGACTTTGACATGGGAAACAGTATTTCAAAATTTTACAAAATATTGATAAATTATAAAACAACACCCAAAACTTCATATTGGAAATATATAACAAAAGGACACTCAATACAGTTATCTGAAGATATTCAAACAAATATCTTATTATCAATAAAATATACATTCTTTACACAATGCTGGAAGTTTTTAATTGGAAATTCTTACACAGAGCATTCTTAAACCCAGAAAGAACCAGTAAAATGAGTTCTTCCATAAAAGGAATATGTTGAAGATGTGAGCAAGTACACAATGCAGATTGGAACCACATTTTCTTTGATTGTGTTAAAATTAAGTCATTCTGGAATGGTATTAATAACTTTCTATAAGCTTTATTTAATGCATCATTGTATTTAACTAAAGCTCTTGTATTATTAAATGTGAACGAAGGTCCTCATTTGAATAGGTCAAACATGTATCTAGTATGGACTATACTTGGAATTTCAAGGAAGTGAATAACAAGAAGATGGAATACAAACACAATACCAACTTTGGAAGACTTCTACAGCCTACTGAAGACCACAGCATTATTGGAAATTAAAATTAAAGAACTAAGAATTTATCCAAAGCCATTTATAAACAAGCTAATAATAAAAACACTCAACAACACATCAATAACTCCAGTTTAATGGAAAAAAGTAAACGCTTTCGCGACCACACACTGTCGCTTCATCAGACAAACAGAATAAAAATGCATTGCAGTATATATAGGTGTATTCACACCCTTAGATAATTAATTAATTACTTAGCAATTAGCACCATATTGTCATCTAATTCATTCTAGTACATCTTTACAATGCATACTATAAGTTATAAAATCTAAGAAAACAGTACAGCATGTCTAAATGATTTAAAATACAATTAAAATGAATGTTGAAGTCTCCTGGCTTTTAGGAAGGGTTTAATGGAGAAGGCACCATTCAGACCTAGGTATCTATCTGCATTTAGTAACAGTATCCATTTTTGCTCTGCTGCCTCAGTTATATTGTCTATATCTCCCCCTCTAGGATTCACTATTAGTGCTTGGATGACAAAAAACTTGAAATTATGTGAAGAATCCTTATGTTTCACATGATTTGCTAGTGCACTAGTGTCCTTTTTATTTTTAATGTGTCTGATATGTTCTAAAATTCTGTCTTTAAAAACCTGTTTCTTTTACCAACATAAAAAACATGACATTTTGTGCAAAAGGCAAAGTAAACTAAATGCATAGTTCTACAATCGGCATAGTAGTTCAGACTAATGGTAAAGTGTTTAAATGGATGTGTATATATGTTGCGTTCGAGTAGATGTACTGACAAGCAGAACAATGTCTACATGAAAAAGTTCCTGCTTGTGTTGAATCGTGGAGTCTATTTACCTTAGATTTATTGCAAAGGTGCTGTTTTAAAGATTTATTATTCCTAAATGTAAAAGTAGGTGTATCAGTTATCATATTCTGAAGTTCGGGAATTACTCCTATAATATTCCAGTTCTTTTTTAGAATGTTGCAATAATCATTGATATCACTTGAGTATTGTAACACTATTCTAAAATTATTATTGTGAATATTATCAGATCTATTCTGGGATCCAGTAGATGTTGTTTTTCTAAAGTATGGTTGACATTTATCATTTCTGTGTGACCAGGCCTCATGTATAGTATTGTCAATATCTTTTTCACAATAACCTCTCTCCATGAATTCTTGTTTGGTAATATTAAGTGCATCTTGTGCATCTGAAGCATCACTGTGTAATCTTAAGACTCTGTAAATCTGACCTTTCAACATGTTTCGAGGAATGTGCCTAGGGTGCATACTGCTCTTATGGAGAAAGGCATTCTTCCTTGTAGCTTTTTTATAAATGCTACTGAATACCTGGTTTAAATCAGATTTCCAAAGGGTCACATCTAAAAATTCTATATGATCTCTAGAATATTGATAACTGAATTTAAGAAAATTAGTGGCGCTATGCATGTAATCAATCGTACTAATTCTACAACATCTCCTTTCCACAACAAAAAATATCATCCACAAAGCGAACATACCATGCAATATTCATATAGAATTCATTAGTCTCTGACAAAAAAAGTAGATTGTTCCCATTGCACCAAAGCTAAATTGGCATAGCTGTTGGCACAGGCTGTGTCCATGGCTACGCCAATTTTCTGTAGGAAAAATTCATTTTCAAACATAAATGTATTATTACATAAAATAATCTCAAGTAAAGTACAGATTAGTTTCACATCATCAGTACTAAAAGTGCTATTCAAAGTGAGCAAACTTCTAATCATGTCAATCCCCCATTCATTAGGGATGGATGTAGATAAGGATTCTATATCCAAAGTCACAAACATATAATCATTCTCTAGAGTAGAGAGCCTATCATGTAATCTCTCTAAAAAAAGTTTTGGTATATTTTAAAATAGTATAACAACTATCAGGTAATGTGTATAAAGTATGCTCAATGTATATGGATAGAGGCTCAGTGCACCATCCCCACCCGACACTATAGGTCTCAGTGTTGGGGGGAACACATTCTTGTGTATTTTTGGTAGACCATAGATGGTAGGAATCATAGGATTATTAGTATTAAAATATTTAAATAGATTTTCATTAATAATGCCCGTCATGAGCAAATCAAATACAAGAAATGAAACTCTTTCAATAATTCGAGATATTATAGGGTTAGAAATGCATTGATACATATTAGTGTCAAATAAAAGTGCCCTCATTTGTTTGACATACAACTCTTTGTCGAGTATCACAAATCCACCTCCTTTGTCTGCAGGCTTAATGTCAATAGAGTTTAAGTTCTTTAATTTATGTAAGGCATTAAGCTCTTGACTACTCATATTATTAAAATTAACCTTAGTACCAGTTTCAAATAGTACTGCGGTGGTGGTGCTGCGGTAGCGTTGTCGCCTCACAGTAGCACATTGTCATGTTCGATTCTCAGCTTGAGCGTCTTATGTGTGGAGACATGTATGAATGGGCGTACCTTTGTTGAAGGTTGTGCGTCAGGGCTGGCAACTCGGCACGTAAAAATCTACTGCCAATCATTAGCGGACTGGAGTTCCGCAGTGGCGACCCCTAACAGGGAAAAGCCGAAAGACACAACAACCAGTTTCAAATAGTAGTCTGAATTCAGTCTCGCAAACTGAAATAAACATTTGTATAACTGGATGGATCACTGGAATAAAAGTACTTGTTTTTTTAAACTTCGTAACATGGTTATTAACATTTGCATTACGATCGAACATGGTTTTTAATGTCAAGTTGCGTCCCAATAATCTTAGATCCTTAAGAATTTCAGCATGATCTGCACGTGTAGCAGGTATAAACGATAAACCTTTGTTTAGTAATTGAATTTGATTAGCAGTTAATTCAAGTGAGGACAAATTAAAAATCAAACCTGAATTCAAAAGCGGCGTCTTTTCACTGCCTGTGGATTGCATTCTCCGCTTAGATTTCTCTGGAGTCTGCCCTTTCGTACCAGGCTCCTGGATCTGTTGCAAATAGGAAGTGTTTTTTGAGTAAAAAATCTCCTGTTTGTTTCTGTAATAAAAAAGCATTGTTCGCATCCAAAGTGGTTTTCTCACCTTGACCTGTTTGTGTGTTGACATCAATGGATTCATTTATAGTAATACCAGATCTCTGCAGGCAATTGGAAGTAGACGCCACAACTTTCTCAGCAAAAGATAAGGCAGGCTGACTTACAGGCCATTCTGCTTCCGCAGTACTTGCCTTGTGCGTAAGCCCACCTCTTTCAATTGAACTATTTACTGATTGGTTATTTCGGACTTCAGTGTTCTCAGTGTCAGTCCTTGGCATATTAGCTGTAGTTTCCTTCGGCTAAGAGAATACATTGTGATTATTAAAATCATTAAAATCTCTTTGCAGTTTTTTTTATTTTTGTAAACTGCAATTTCTTATCATATGATAAAATATTTGATTTAAGCTGATTTAGTTTTTCAGTCATGGTATCAGTTGAAAAGGAAGTTACTATATCATTCTCAATAGAGACGATATCTTTCTTTAAATCATTTTCAACGGGAGAAAAAAGTCAGCAAGCAGTTTCGTACATTGCATACTGAACTGTAAATTTAGCTGTTGCCATTTACAAAGAAGTTCTGGATATTGATTTCCATAACTAGGCATGTTTAAAATGTGTAAGCCTCTAGGAATAATCATATGTTGTAAAGAGGATTGCAAATGCAAATGTTGCCATTGCAAACATTTGTATTTGTAAAGTTTGTCTTCTAGTTCTCTATACTTTTGAAAAAATTCTATTTGAGGATGAACATTCTCACCATTGCTGCTTATAGTTATAATACAGTTCATGTCCAGTAAAGGGTTATCAGATACATCCAGAACACGAGAAAGACGTTCATATCCTGAAGTCATGGATGATGAATTAAACATAGCTTCCATCCCTCAATTAATTAATATTAGGAGCAGTGTGTTCCTCTGTCCGTATAAAAAAAACAAGTATTAAGTACAAAAGCAGTTTGAGGATAAAGTTGAGTGTAATAAAAATAGAATTTGAGCTAATAGTAAAAACACTCAACAACACATCAATAACTCCAGTTTAATGCAAAAATAAGTAAGTGCTTTCGTGACCACACACTGTTGCTTCATCAGACAAACAGAATAAAAATGCATTGCAGTATATATAGGTGTATTCACACCCTTAGATAATTAATTAATTACTTAGCAATTAACACCATATTGTCATCTAATTAATACTAGTACATCTTTACAATGCATACTGTAAGTTATAAAATCTAGGAAAACAGTACAGCATGCCTAAATGATTTAAAATACAATTAAAATTAATGTTGAAGTCTCCTGGCTTTTAGGACGGGTTTAAGGGAGAAGACACCACTCAGACCTGGGTATCATTTAGTGCTTGGATGACAAAAAACTTGAAATTATGTGAAGAATCTATTTAAACACTTTACCATTAGTTTGAACTACTATGCCGATTGTAAAACTATGCATTTAGTTTACTTTGCCTTTTGCACAAAATGTCATGTTTTTTTATGTAGGTAAAACAAACATATTTTTAAAGACAGAATTTTAGAACATATCAGAGACATTAAAAATAAAAAGGACACTAGTGCACTAGCAAATCATGTGAAACATAAGGATTCTTCACATAATTTCAAGTTTTTTGTCATCCAAGCACTAATAGTGAATCCTAGAGGGGGAGATATAGACAATATAACTGAGGCAGCAGAGCAAAAATGGATACTGTTACTAAATGCAGATAGATACCCAGGTCTGAATGGTGCCTTCTCCATTAAACCCTTCCTAAAAGCCAGGAGACTTCAACATTCATTTTAATTGTATTTTAAATCATTTAGACATGCTGTACTGTTTTCCTAGATTTTATAACTTATAGTATGCATTGTAAAGATGTACTAGAATTAATTAGATGACAATATGGTGCTAATTGCTAAGTAATTAATTAATTATCTAAGGGTGCAAATACACCTATATATACTGCAATGCATTTTTATTCTGTTTGTCTGATGAAGCGACAGTGTGTGGTCGCAAAAGTGCTTACTTTTTTTGCATTAAACTGGAGTTATTGATGTGTTGTTGGGTGTTTTTACTGTTAGCTCAAATTCTATTTTTATTACACTCAACTTTATCCTCAAACCGCTTTTGTACTTAATACTTGTTTTTTTATATGGACAGAGGAACACACCGCTCCTAATATTAATTAATTGAGGGATGGAAGCTATGTTTAATTCATCATCCATGACTTCAGGATATGAACATCTTTCTCGTGTTCTGGATGTATCTGATAACCCTTTACTGGACATGAACTGTATTATAACTACAAGCAGCAATGGTGAGAATGTTCGTCCTCAAATAGAATTTTTTCAAAAGTATACAGAACTAGAAGACAAACTTTACAAATACAAACGTTTGCAATGGCAATGTTTGCATTTACAAGCCTCTTTACAACATACGATTATTCCTAGAGGCTTACGCATTTTAAACATGCCTAGTTATGGAAATCAATATCCAGAACTTCTTCGTAAATGGCAATAGCTAAATTGACAGTTCAGTATGCAATATATGAAACTGCTTGTTGACTTTTTTTCTCCCATTGAAAATGATTTAAAGAAAGATATCGTCTCTATTGAGAACGATATAGTAACTTCCTTTTCAACTGATACCATGACTGAAAAACGAAATCAGCTTCAATCAAATATTTTATCATATGATAAAAAATTGCAGTTTACAAAAATAAAAAAACTGCAAAGAGATTTTAATGATTTTAATAATCACAATGTATTCTCTTGGCTGAAGTAAACTACAGCTAATATGCTAAGGACTGACACTGAGAACACTGAAGTCCGAAATAACCAATCAGTAAATAGTACAATTGAAAGAAGCGGGCTTACGCACAAGGCAAGTACTGTGGAAGTAGAACGGCCTGTAAGTCAGGCTGCCTTATCTTTTGCTGAGAAAGTTGTGGTATCTACTTCCAATTGCCGCCAGAGTTCTGGTATTACTATAAATGAATCCACTGATGTCAACACACAAACAGGTCAAGGTGAGAGAACCACTTTGGATGCGAACAACGCTTTTTTATTACATAAACAAACAGGAGATTTTTTTACTCAAAAAAACACTTCCTATTCGCAATGATCCAGGAGCCTGGTACAAAAGGGCAGACTCCAGAGAAATCTAAGTGGGGAAAGCAATCCACAGGCAGTGAAAAGACGCCGCTTTTGAATTCAGGTTTGATTTGTAATTTATCCTCACTTGAATTAACTGCTAATAAAATTCAATTACTAAACAAAGGTTTATCATTTATACCTGCTACATGTGCAGATCATGCTGAAATTCTTAAGGATCTAAGATTATTGGGTCATAACTTGACATTAAAAACCATGTTCGATGGTAATGCAAATGTTAATAACCATGTTACGAAGTTTAAAAAAACAAGTTCTTTTATTCCAGTGATCCATCCAGTTATACAAATGTTTATTTCAGTTTGTGAGACTGAATTCAGACTACCATTTGAAACTGGTACTAAAGTTAATTTTAATAATATGAGTAGTCAAGAGCTTAATGCCTTACATGAATTAAAGAACTTAAACTCTATTGTCATTAAGCCTGCAGACAAAGGAGGTGGAATCGTGATACTCGACAAAGAGTTGCATGTCAAACAAATGAGGGCACTTTTATATAACACTAATACGTATCAATGCATTTCTAAACCTATTGTATCTGGAATTATTGAAAGAGTTTAATTTCTTGTATTTGATTTGCTCATGACGGGCCTTATTAATGAACATCTATTTAAATATTTTAATACTAATAATCCTATGATTCCTACCATCTATGGCCTATCAAAAATACGCAAGAATGTGTTCCCCCCACCACTGAGACCTATAGTGTCAGGTGGGGGATGGTGCACTGAGCCTCTATCCATATACATTGAGCATACTTTACACACATTACTTGATAGTTGTTATACTATTTTAAAAGATACCAAGACTGTTTTAGAGAGATTACATGATAGGTTCTCTACTCTAGAGAATGATTATATGTTTGTGACTTTGGATGTAGAATCCTTATTTACCTCCATCCCTAATGAATGGGGGATTGACATGATTAGAAGTTTGCTCACTTTGAATAGCACTTTTAGTACTGATGATGTGAAACTAATCTGTACTTTACTTGAGATTACATGGGCACAGCCTGTTCCAACAGCTACGTCAATTTAGCTTTATTGCAATGGGAACAATTTACTTTTTTGTCAGAGACTAATGAATTCTATGCGACTATTGCATGGTATGTTCGCTTTGTGGATGATATATCTTTGTTGTGGAAAGGAGATTTTGCAGAATTAGTAGGATTGATTGATTACATGCATAGCACCACTAATTTTCTTAAATTCAGTTATCAATATTCTAGAGATCAAATAGAATTTTTAGATGTGACCCTTCGGAAATCTGATTTAAACCAGGTATGCAGTAGCATTTATAAAAGAGCTACAAGGAAGAATGCCCTTCTCCATAAGAGCAGTATGCACCCTAGGCACATTCCTGAAAACATGTTGAAAGGTCAGATTTACAGAGTCTTAAGATTACATAATGATGATTCAAATGCACAAGATGCACTTAATATTGCCAAACAAGAATTCATGGAGAGAGGTTATTGTGAAAAAGATATTGACAATACTATACATGAGGCCTGGTCACACAGAAATGATAAATGTCAACCATACTTTAGAAAAACAACATCTACTGGATGCCAGAATAGATCTGATAATATTCAAAATAATAATTTTAGAATAGTGTTACAATACTCAAGTGATGGCAATGACTATTGCAACATTCTAAAAAAGAACTGGAATATGTTAGGAGTAATTCCCGAACTTCAGAATAACTGATACACCTACTTTTACATTTAGGAATAATAAATCTTTAAGACAGCACCTTTGCAATAAACCTAAGGTAAATAGACTTCATGATTCAACACAAGCAGGAACTTTTTCATGTAGACATTGTTCTGCTTGTCAGTACATCTACTCGAACGCAACATATACACATCCATTTAAACACTTTACCATTAGTTTGAACTACTATGCGGATTGTAGAACTATGCATTTAGTTTACTTTGCCTTTTGCAAAAAATGTCATGTTTTTTATGTAGGTAAAACAAACAGGTTTTAAAGACAGAATTTTAGAACATATCAGAGACATTAAAAATAAAAAGAACAATAGTGCACTAGCAAATCATGTGAAACATAAGGATTCTTCCCATAATTTCAAGTTTTTTGTCATCCAAGCACTAAATGTGAATCCTAGAGAGGGAGATATAGACAATATAACTGAGGCAGCAGAGCAAAAATGGATACTGTTACTAAATGCAGATAGATACCCAGGTCTGAATGGTGTCTTCTCCATTAAACCCTTCCTAAAAGCCAGGAGACTTCAACATTCATTTTAATTGTATTTTAAATCATTTAGACATGCTGTACTGTTTTCCTAGATTTTATAACTTATAGTATGCATTGTAAAGATGTACTAGAATTAATTAGATGACAATATGGTGCTAATTGCTAAGTAATTAATTAATTATCTAAGGGTGTGAATACACCTATATATACTGCAATGCATTTTTATTCTGTTTGTCTGATGAAGTGACAGTGTGTGGTCGCAAAAGTGCTTACTTTTTTTTGCATTAAATTAGAGTTATTGATGTGTTGAGTGTTTTTACTATTAGCTCAAATTCTATTTTTATTACACTCAACTTTATCCCCGAATCGCTTTTGTACTTAATACCATTTATAAACAACCCTTGGGGAAAAGTCTTATCCTTGATTGACACTATACAGTAATTGATCACTCTGATAATGGATTGGACATACTTATAAATTTACTGTATACATTAAGATCTGTTATAAAGTCAGGCTAATGTAAATAGTGTACATAGTTATTTAAGATGTTATGTATAAATACTATGTAATTTATTCAAATGTATTTGAAAGATAAAAAAATGAGGAAAGTTCAGAGATCACAGGACAATGCTTAAAATAATACAGTAGAATAGTTCTGACATCAATACAGAAAAAAACAGCTAGACTAAGCTTACTATTTTGTATCTGTTTGTAACAGAGACACTAAAGTCTAAGATCCTACTTACATTAAGAAAGAGCAAAGCAAGTGCTGGTGAGTGGTCAGTTCTGAAGACAAATGCAAAATGATCTCCCCCTGTCTCTGAGAAAGTCCTTTAAATTGATAATACATCCTGCTGACTCATTTTAGATTACATCATTCTTAACAATTCTCTGGTTTCCCAGGCTAACAGAAACTCTACATTAGCATTTCTTAGTAAGCTTGCACCTGGGCACGAAACTACAGCAATTGAAGACATTATATATGTAAAATCTAGCAATTAACTCTAGTCTTAAAACAATAGAAGGAATCTGCTGATTTAGACACCACAGCTCTCAGCCTTGAGATCAAAACAATCATAAAATGCTTGACTATCAGCTTTCTTCCAGCAGAGTGCACTGTTGTTACATTTTTGCCGTTCAACATCCAATGCAGTATTTTCACATTTAAGAGAACAAGGCTGTGGCGTATATTAACATTTACAAATGACAGAATTATCTACCAAATTCTATCTAGCTAGGCTGGCAGCCTTCACATATCTTCACCTACCCCCCCCCCCCCGAGAACTCAAGCTAGTTTTTCAAGTGACCCTTGAGAAACTTTGCTTGAGAGGGTTAGGGCTATCTGAGTATACCTTACCCCATTCTCTGTCTTGACAGCCCATCTGCGTTGGCATTGCTACTCCCACTGCGGTGCTTGCAACCCTAGGCTCCATCTTAGCAACTTGGCATTTTGCTGGCTGACTCTGTTTAACCATGTTAAGGGATTGTGATCTGTCACTATAGTGAATTTTCTTCCATACAGTTAAGGCTAAAGTTTCTGCAGTGCCCACACTATGGCTAGATATTCCTTTTCTACAGCTGCATAGCATTCCTCTCCATTTTGGAGCCTACAACTGAGATAAACCACTGGGTGCTCTTCTCCCTCTGAAGAAATCTGGCTAAGTACAGTCCCCACCCCATGGTTTGAAGCATCCACCTGCACAGCAAAGTCTTTGCTGTAATCTGGACTGGCTAACACAGGGGGTCCTCCAAAGCTTCTTTAAGCTTCTGGAATGCCTGCTCACATGCTATGGTCCACACTACCTTATCTGGCCTGTACTTCCTTGTCAGGTCTGTGAGGGGAACAGCTATGGTACTATAACTGGGGAGGAACATTTTGTAGTATCCTGCTGCCCCTCAGAATGCCCTCACCTGCTTTTTGGTAACAGGTGCAGGCCATGCCTGAATGGCATCCACTTTGGAAGGTTCTGGCCTGATCTTACCATTTTCTACACTATGTTCCTGGTAGGAGACCTCTGCCATATCCCCCTGACATTTTATGGGCTTAATGGTCAAAACTCTGTAGTCTGCCCAGCACCTCCCTGACATGTTGAAGGTGTTCTTGCCAGGAATGGCTGTAGATGGCAATATCATCTAGGTAAGCAAGGGCAACCCCTCCTGCTCCTGCTAAGATATGATCTACCAGCCTCTGTAAAGTCACCAAGGCATTTTTCATCCCAAAGGGTATCTTTGTGAACTCTTACAAGCAAAAAGGAGTCACAACTGCTGACTTCTCTCTAGCACTGGGAGTCAAGGGCTCCTGCCAGTAACCCTTGGTAAGATCAATGGTTGTATAAAACTTAGCCCCACCCAGCTGTTCTAGGGCCTCATCTATCCTAGGCAATGGCTAAGCATCTGACTCTGTGTGACTATTTAATTTCCTGTAGTCCACTGGTGCTGCTATCCTTCCTTGGCACCAGCACCACTGGGGAGGCCCAGAGACTGTTGGACTTTTGAATTACCCCTATTTCCAACATCTCCTATATCTCCTCCCTCAGAGTCTGTTTGACTCTCTCCAGCACCATAAAAAGGGGCATGCCTAATAGGCCTTTGGGATCCTGCATCCACCTGGTGCTGCTCCAGGTGGGTGCACCCTGGTTTCCCAGTGAACATGTCTCCAAACATTTGTAAACACTGCTCAGATTTCTCAAACCTGGGTAAGAAATAGCTTCTGGGACATTGCTACCCCTTCCACTGAGGTGTCAATCCATGCCTCACTGAGAAGATCAGTCACAAGATCCCCCCTTAGTCTTCTCCTGCAATCCACTGCAAATACTCAGCACAAGGGCTTGCCTATCATGGTAAGATTTCATCATGTTAACATGGTAAAATTTGTGCCCCTGCCTCTTACCTAGCAGTTCTACTATGTAGTTGACATCACTTACCTTTCTTACTACCTTGTATGGTCCCTCCCAGGCTGCTTGCAGCTTGTTGTGTCTGACTGGAATGGGAACCATTACCTGCTGCCCTACAGCATACTCTCTAGCTCGAGCATTACTATCATACAAGACCTTTTTCTGCTGTTGGATCTGCCAGGTTCTCCTGGGCCAAGCCCATGAGTTCCCTGAGCCTTGTCCTGAGGTTTCAGACATATGCCACAACAGACACCTTGTGAGACTCACACTCACCTTCCCACTCATCTCAAATTAAATCTAGAGGTCCCCTCACCCTATGCCCATACAGCAACTCAAAGGGTGAAAAACCTGTGGATTCCTGGGGAACCTCTCTGTAAGCAAACAACAGATGGGGCAAATATTTGTCCCATTCCTTCTTAAACGGGTCTGTATATGCCCTTAGCATAGACTTGATTGTAGAGTTTAACATCTCAACAAGACCATTAGTCTGGGGATGGTAGGGTGTGGTCTTCAGGTACTTCACCCCGCAGTACTTCCGCAGACAAGCTGGCAGGTCTGACATGAAATTGGCACCTCTGTCAGTCAGTATTTTTTTGGGAAACCTACCCTGGTGAAAATTTCTAACAAAGCATTTGCCAACTTTTCTGCCTCAATGGAAGACAAAGCCACTGCCTCACGGTATCTTGTAGCATAATCCAATACCACTAGAATATACTTTTTCCCTGTGGACCTTGGGGTATTCAGAGGCCCCACAATAGCCATAGCTTCCCTCTGAAATCGCTCCTCAATCACAGGCAAAGGCATGAAAGGAGCTCTCATCTTGTCTCCTGCCTTGCCTACCTTTTGGCACTGCTCAGAGGTCCTGCAGTACCCTGTTACATCTCTGGAAATTCCAGGCCAATAGAAATTCTGCATAATAAGTCTCTTTGTACATTTTATGCACATAAGACCTGCAAAGGGAATATCATAAACTATGGCTAGAAGCCCCAGGCAATAGGCTCAGGGCACTACTAACTGCTGTATCCTCTCAGCTTCTAGCCCTCCCACAGGGGTCCACGCTCTATACAGCAACCCTTTGTCCCAGTATACAGATTCCCCTTCCTTTAAGAATCAAGTGCCTCATTAGCTATCTGCCTCAGACCTTGCAATGTAGGGTCTGAGAGCTGAGTCTGTCTCAACTCTCTCTTTGTAACCCTTCCCAGCTCCCCTTCCACAGGAAGTCTGGCATCCTCTGACAGTGGTGCCTCCATGTCAGCCTAGGTACTACTACCTTTGCAGTCACTCTGTCCAAGTAACATCAGTACTCACAAACAGCTGTGGATCACCTTCAGTCTCACTGCTACAGAGTAATTCCCTCCCTGAAGTAACCACCTCACTGGTTCTGGCTGCAAGTATGCACTCTGTCTGTGTCAGCCTCCAGGCTACCAGACCCACATGCTTGTCTTGATGCTTGACTGCGTGTAACTAAATAAACACATGGTACTGCCTCATCAAAATCCTTCCCTATCAGGACATTTGCAGGATGGTAATTTGGTACCCCTGTTATCTCAAGACAACCTACTATTGGCATTTTGTCTTTTCCACTTACTGGCTCTCTCACCTTTTGTTCCCCACCTTGCCTCCATCGCCATCTGTATATCACATGGCCCCACTGGTTGCATTCAAAACATTTAACCCTAGATCCTGAATGTATACCTGGACTACTGGCTTCCCCTGCTACTGGCAGATTCTGTTGGGGTTGTCTAGGCTGCCCACCATGGGTTCCTTTAGACCCATGAGCAGTACTGGGGGGTCCCTTTCCTATGCAGGGATGCCCTGCTTGCTAGGTATAAGTCTCCCTTCGTCTCCAACTCATCTGAAGTAGCACATTGTGTATCAACTAAACAGATCCTCATGTCCTCAGGCAAAGTGCTAAGGGCTTGTTCCCTCACCAAAAGGTCTGACAGCCTTTTGAAAGTGGTGATCTGACATCCACTCACCCACCTATGAAAATAAGTGCTCAGTTCAGCAATATATTCATACACACTTTCATCTGCCTTGCATCTATACTCATGAAACTTTTTCCTTAAGTTTCAGGTGTTAGCTTAAAAAATTCTAACAAACAGTTTTTAACCGCAGTATAATTAAAGCAGTCAACATCAGACATTTTGGACAAAATAGTTACAGTTTTACCATGGAATAAGAGGGTCAGGAACCATACCCAGAGCCTTTGGTCAACATCATACTGTGTATATGGGTTCAGGAATATGGGGTGCACAAACCCACTGTGAGAGATGTGGACAGTGGACAGATGGGGTATGGAGTTGATAGTAAGTGACAATGCCTGCACTGCAAAAAAATAAGCACCTGCAAGAAGATAACAAGGTGTGGGGTGTGTACATTGATGTACAGCACACACCACCATAAACACACCACACACCACTACAAACAACTATGTGCCCTAGAATAGGATGCCAAAGTGGCATGTAAGGTGGTACACTGAAGTGGTGTAGTGGTACACTGAAACTTGTGTGCTGATTATATCATGGTTTAGTATGATATGCACCAAGCACTTCATTACATAACAATTTAATTTTTGCATTACATTAGCACAGCACACAGGTACAGGGCCATTTGTTTTCCAAGCACACAGGGCATCCTATTCTAGGCACATGCCATGTTGCTAGTGTTTCACACACACGGGGTTTTAGGGCACAGTGTGATACGGGTACTTGTATTTCTTTCAGGGTTGTGTAGGTCAGGTCTTTGATTCTTTCATTCGCAGGCTGCAGGTTGCATTAGCATTAGTTTGCTTTCAAACTCATGGTTCCACAGCAGTACATCTTGTTTGTGCAGCAGTGGGTTGTCGCACCGCCATACCCTCTCAAACATATGAATGAAACCATCAAAATTATCCCCCTCTGTAAACTGTGGAAGAAATTTACTGACCTTTTGTGCTGCCGGGGTCCAATTACTCCCTTCCCCATTACCTCCATGACTTTGGCGAAGAGTCAGCATCTCCTTTTCATGCTGCCTCTGCCTTTCTCCTCAGCTTCCAGGTGTAGCAGTTTCTCATTCTCCTCATCCTGTAGACATCTCAGTCTCTCTGCTGCTTCTGTTTCCAAACTCCTGGCCTCCAACTCAAGTCTCTTTAGCTCCAAATGGATTTTTAAGTCCTCTGCAGAAAGGTTGAGTTGTCCATTCTCTAAGTGTTGTACATCTCCACAGCCAGTTTGATCGCCCTCCTGATTGCTGTTTTCTGATGCAGCTGTGACCAAAGCTGCAACCTTGTCTGCATTTGTCAGGTTTCCATGCACCATTCCCTTAGCCTGGCACATCTCAGCCAACTGGCTCCTTGACAGCTTGCCATACTCATTTGCTGACATGATCCAACCAAATGGTGTTGAAATGCTAAAGTATAACCAAGTAACAAGTAGTAGCATAACGTTGCGAGTCCACAGATATGATTTATTAATACAAAATACACAAAGTAGTAAGCGCCTTTCAACAGTGACTATGACTTCGAAACAAAATAATATGAACTTTCTTTCTTAAATAACCACCAGTTTGAATTCATTGGTTTAGAAATTAACAAATCATATTTCAAACATGCCAAATCTCATGAATAATGAAACAAATGGATAAATCCAGCATTAAACATGTATACCATTGCAATGTACATATAAAAATATCACGTTTTAATAAAAATTATAATGCAAAAGTGCAGAAGTATGAACTGTTGACATTTTAAAAAAACTTTCTTACATATTAAAAATTACTTCACTGACTGAACAGCCAGTGTATTATACTGAATCTGCCTTCTCTTTCAAAACAGGCATGATTGAAAGATATTCATTAATGCCCGGGGGGTGGTCAGCAGCTAATCGGAGTTGCCACATCAATTCCTTCTTATGCAACCTATTTTGCCAATCACCCCCCATCACATCCACTGTGACATAATCCAAAATACCAAACTTAAAACCACTAAAATTTCTACACGAACCACTGTGTTTGTATAATGCATTAGTATTTTTTCCACATTTAATATCATATAAATGCTCATATATCCTGTTCTTCAACATCCTTTCCATCTTTCCGACATAGAATGAAGAACAGGAATTACATTTAGCAAGATATACCAGTTTACTGGAACAACAGTTCCCATTTTTCAAATAAATATGACACTTGTTAAGATTATTAATAGTGATGTCACGTTCAAGCATTATATATGAACAATAATGACATCTACCACAAGGCTTACTACCATATGAGTTTCTCTGTTTTTCATTAGAGTTTCTGGAAACCTCCACCAAGGATTTTATGTTACTACCTACTTTGGTGGAGAAAATAGGCTTGTCACCAAGAACCCGGATTATTTCAGGATTGGTTCTGAAAATATTCCAATTCTTTGACAAAGTTGTTTTAACTTGGGAATAAAGGGGACTAAATTGTACTACACATGCCTGTTGGAAATTAGTGCCAACCCTAGTGTCACCAAAACCAACAGTATCACCTGATTTATGATTAATGCTACCCAGTAATGGTTTGTACACGGTACCCCATTTTTCACCAACCTCCTCGAGTATTGAATCAATGAAGTACACCGGGTAGCCTCTCTCTAAAAACATCTTCCTTAAATTCTGAAATTCCAGTATCACGTCCTCTTTTGTAGTGGTCATTCTGGCTATCCTCACTGCCTGTCCCTTTACAATACTTCTTTTCTGGTGAATAGGGTGGTGACTGGTATAATGCAAATATGCATTGCAGAATGTATTTTTTCTGTAGATTTTGGAGTGGAACCTGTTTTGTTTTTTGAAAATCTGCACATCAAGGAAGTTAATTTCCTGCTGGTGATATTGAAAAGTGAATTTTAAATAGCTAGTAGTCTGATTTATATATTCCAAAAACCTAGGGATTCCTGCTACATCCCCTTTCCACACAATAAAAATATCGTCCAAAAATCTACCATAATATGCAATGCAGGATGAAAATTCCATATCAGGTTGAAAAATATATTTTTGTTCCCACCCTAGAAGCACCAGGTTAGCATACAAAGGGGCACAGGCAGCACCCATAGCAACTCCCTGCAGTTGTTTGAAGTATTCACCACCAAAAAATATAAAATTATTTTCAAGAATCAGGCTCATTAACTCACATAAAAGTGATACCTCATCAGGTTTCAAAACGGAGTGGGAAAAAAGAACTTCCTCGAAAAAATCTAGCCCTTCCAGTTTTGGAATACAAGAAAAAAGATCCTGTACATCAATTGTAAGAAACCAACAATCAGCTATCCAGATATCTTGCTTAAGTTGACCCAAGAAGTCCTAAGAATCCTTTAACAAGTGCGGAAATTTGCTGACAATATGTTTCAGTTTTACATCCACATAAACCACCAAGTTATGCATCTTAGAACCTGTGGCTGCAACTATGGGTCTGAACGGTGGTTTCCTAAAATCTTTGTGTACCTTCGGTATCCCAAAGATGGTTGGTATCCTAGGAAATTTATTTGATAAAAAGTTGTATTCTTCCTTCGAAATTCTCTGATCTATCAGATATTCATATAAGTAACTATCCAATCTACGATAGGAAATATTAATTTCATTTTTGGAGCATAAAGAATATCTGTCCTCCTGGAATAGTATATTCTGCATATCATTATTGTATTCCTCTACACCATAAATAACCATCCCACCCCCTTTGTCCGGAGTCATAATTCTTATATCCCTGTTATTTCTGATACTATCAAGGATGTTTTTTTCACGAGTGTTCAAGTTATTAAAAACCTTCCTTTTTTCACCCCAGGTCTTGTATAAATCTTCCCTAACTAATTTCTCATATGCCATTATAAGTGGATGCAATGGGGGGTTGAACATGCTACTTTTCTTTAATACCTTGTTGGATTCACCCTTATTTATTTTATCTGACAGTATAAGATTCAAATTTAATTTCCTAAGATACAACTGTAGGTCAATCATAACTGAAGCTATATCCGGCACATGGGTTGGTACAAACTTAAATCCCTTCGAAAATAGGGAAAATAAATCCTTAGTAATAGGAAAGTTGGAATAGTTGTATATGTTGAAACCATCCAAACTATACTCGATGTTTTCAACACTCTGAATCTGTTCTATACTATCTACCATTGGTTGTAAGTCTGATTCTGCTTCACAACCCTGCTGTAAGTCTTGTTTATCCCTTGTCTGCATTTGGCTATTCTTTCCGAGCGTCGAGGCATGGGAAAATCCTGAATGTCATCCAAACACTCAAGATCATTGTCACCATGGATATCATCCATATCAACCTCCATATTGAGGCTAGCTCTAAGCCTATTATCTATCCCTTCAGGACCGTGTTCATCCTGCTGCTGCATATAAAAAAACAGCTTATCAGTTGGATAAACCCTGCCTTGCTTATATTGTTTGTTATCCCTTTCCATCTTTTTAACTTTTTTCTTAAATATATTGTCACATTTTTGGTCCATCCTACTGATAATCTTGTAATACAAGTTTTCATACTGGGAAAACAGTAAATCAGTATTAATATTTTCATTCAACATATTCACTTCTTCCCTTAATCTAATAATCATGGACTCATAAACAGCAACAGTTTTGACCAACAATTCCAAACCCCACTTGTCAAACATTTCAGAGAAACTCTTTACAGTCACATTATCATAATAAATTCCATAAGGAAACTTAAAAACCCTTAGTCTCTGTGGTACTAACTCTTGCTTAATACATTCATTTAGATAGCATATTTCCATTTCATGCAGTTTAAATTTGAACAGCTTCTTTTCAAAAGCATAAATCATTTCCCTTAAAGACGTGTATTCAACATGCTTAAAATTTCTAGACTCAGAATTCAAATTATACAGTCTATTACCAGTTTCCTGAAAAGAAAAATGTCTTTGTATTAACTTTCCATATCTGTCAGTTTTGTTATTACTAATTGAATTATCATTAACAGTATTGTTTTTTCCTTTTGAACCACTATTAACATAACATCTTTCCTCACCCAGTTCATGTTGCTTGTTTCCCAATCGACTTTGAAAGGGTTTATTTTTATATTTACATGAACAGTTTATAAAATAGGGTTCTTTATCTGCCCCACCTCTGCGTGGAGGAGATTAACAATGGCTATTAGAGACATGAATAATGTTAATCTTGTCAGCCAATGACTTAGAAACAGTACCTGGTTTAGAATTGAAAGTTTCATGCTCCTGGCGTTTTCCAACATGTCTGCTAGTTTCCACAAATGCTGACTCAATCTCTGCTTCAAGCTGCACAGCACAGTTACTTCTGAAATGTCATTTAGATGGAAAGATGCTTTGTTCACCTCCCAAGTGAATATTATGACATGCGTTGGGTGTAGAAACACTTCTCTCACCTCCATCATGGATTTGCGCCAACGTGGTGACGTCACGTATTTTCTTAAAACGGCAATGCTCAACATGTTCCTTATCTGTACCAGAATTTTTACCAAAGTCATTTCCCCTTTTAGAACTATCAGGGGTAAGCAGAGAAAGAGGAATAATGCTATTAGAATCCTTTTTATTGTCCAAATCCTTTTTACTTTGCGAAAATAATTCAATTAGCTTAGTAAGCTCTCCCTTCAAGTCTGCCACTTCCTTCTTCAAGGCTAAAAACTCGGGCTGTCCAGAATCAAGAATAGGAGAGAGCAACAGAGAGTCTGGGGACCCCATAGCAACAAAACACCAAATAACCAACAAAATCCAACCAAATGGTGTTGAAGTGCTAAAGTATAACCAAGTAACAAGTAGTAGCACAACGTTGCGAGTCCATAGATACGATTTATTAATACAAAATACACAAGTAGTTAAGCGCTTTCATCAAACAGTATGACTTCGTCAGAATAATTAAAATATGAACTTTCAGGCTTAAATAACCCACAGTTTGAATTCATTGGTTTAGAAATTAACAAATCATATTCCAAACATGCCAAATCTCATGAATAGTGAAACAAATGAATAAATCCAGCATTAAACATGTATACCATTGCAATGTACATATAAAAATATCACGTTTTTAATAAAAATTATAACGCAAAAGTGCAGAAGTATGAACTGTTGACATTTTAAAAAAACTTTCTTACATATTAAAAATTACTTCACTGACTGAACAGCCAGTGTATTATACTGAATCTGCCTTCTCTTTCAAAACAGGCATAATTGAAAGCCTGCTCTCCCTGACTAACTAAGCTAACAAAAGAAATAAAACAATTGTGATCTGAACTCAGAATATTCACTGTGTGGCTGATTTAGAGTGCAAAAACACCTTTAGTGATCAATGTACACAAGCTACAGGAATTCACTATCCACACCACTACAAGCCAATTTCCAAACAATTAATATGTGGTGTGGATATCCCACCACTGCCAAATGATTAATATGTGACACCTGTGCACTGGCCCAGTAATCAAGTAGCCTCAGTCCTCACCACTAACACCAGTGAGGGGCATCCACATTGGGAAGGGTAACAAATACACACACAATAAAGTACAATTTCCCTTATGAGCGCACAGAGATCAAAGTCAGTCTGGGCTGATTTCTCCCTTTCTCTCCAGATCCCCAATAAAACTCCCCTCTGAGACAGCTATAGAGTGGGATCCTTAGCCAGGGCCCCATGCCAAGTCCTCCTAGCACTGTTTCTGTCCAACCAGTGCTTTGTGTCCCTGCCCAAGTAGCTGACACACACACACACACACACACACACACACACACACACACACACACACACACACACACTTTGAGATATGATTTGTATACAACTACACAGACACTCCTGGGGATGGCTAGCAAAGGTTCACTAGCTGTGCCTCTTCTGTCCAGGCTATAAGGTAGTAGTCACTGCCAACCAGGACCCTTATTTATCAGCTATTAAAAAGGCCCTGACCAAAGGGTGTGCAATTATTACTGTGCAATATTATTATCCAAATGGTAATTGTGACCAGAACTGTTTTAGGCTTATTGGAGTGGTGTGGCCAGTAACACTATATACATGCAATGTACTCTAGAGCTTTAATTATCTCTACATAAAACAGCCACAGTTGAAAGGTTTAAAAATATTTAATAATAAATAATAAAAACACAAGACAATACTTCTTACTACACAGTGCTAGTCAAGAGGTCAGAGATCACAGGAAAATGTTTAAAAGAATACAATAGAATAGTTCTGACATCAATACAGAAAAACAGCTAGACTAAGCTTACTATTTTATATCTATTTCTAGGAGAGACACTAAAGTCTAAGATCCTACTTACATACAGACAGAGCAAAGCAAGTGCTGGTGAGTGGTCAGTTCTAAAGACAAATGCAAAATGCTGTCCCTCTGTCTCTGAGAAAGTGCTTTAAATTGATAATACATCCTGTTGACTCATTTTAGATTACATCATTCTTAACAATTCTCTGGTTTCCCAGGCTAACAGAAACTCTACATTAACATGTCTTAGTAAGCTTGGTCAGGAAACCACAGCAATTAAAGACATTATATATGTAAAATCTAGCAATAAACTCTAGTCTCAAAACAATAAAAAGAATCTGCTTGTTCAGACACCATGGCTCTGAGCCCTGAGATCAAAACAGTCATAAAATGCCTGACTTATCAGCTTTCTTACAGGAGAGTGCACTGTTGTTACATTTTTGCAGTTCAACATCCAATACAGCCTTTTCACATTTAAGGGAACAAGCCCGTGGCTTATATTCACATTTACAATTGAAATAATTATCTACCAAATTCTATCTAGCTAGGCTGGCAGCCTTCACATATCTTCACAGTATCAAATCAGACAGTTTCATGCATTTTTGTATAATAGGGTGTACTTTGGAAGATTGAAAATTGAGGTGCCACTGTATATTTCTTTATGCATGTGTACTTGCTAGGTGTACATGCTTGTTCTACTGGACTTCTAACTCTTTGTTGCAGTATTTGAATCAGTTTTGTGGTGCTCATAGTGAGGACATCATCCTTAGAAAAGTATGCAGTCAGAATGACAGATTGTATGTGGTTAACTGCTTTGTTTACAGGGAAATGAAGAAAGCCACAAAAAATCTGCAAGATCATTGTTAAAAATAGAGTTAGATACATAATGAGCATATATTAGGAAGGATCAAGAAATTCGTGGTTTGCCCAGCTGTGGACTTTGATAGATATAATAAATAGCATATGGCCAGCGACCAGTCTGGTAGCCTTTCATTTTACTGGCAAGGATCTCAGGCACAAACTATTCAAAAAATATGTGATGAAATGAAGAAAGAAATTGACTCTCTGTTATAAAATGATGACAGGGATTACTAACAGGGCAATGGGACTGGTATCAGCATGAGTATTAAAGCTGACAATTACTATGGGCTAAAGAGTAAGTCAGAAAATGAATACACAAGTGGAATGGAGTCCTTTTGTGGAGTCATGAAATATGTACAATAATGGCTGAAATGTCTTCTATGTGAAGACAGAGAGCTGTGTTGGAGACACAGAATACAACTAACTGGCATTTCATACAAATGATTCTAGAATAGGAATTAATTTATAAATTAAGTTCAGTGCAGAGATGTAAAGGAGTGAAAGCACATCAAAGGGCTTGGAAATATAGAGGATTACAATTGAGTCTCTGATCATAGCTAGAATGTTATGTTTTCAAGAAATGAATATCAAGAAATTCATCTTGAGTGCCTCATGAAGCTCACGAAGTGAATACTGACATCCAAGTCAAGAACACAAAACTTCCTGCATTATGATTCTTTGTTTTCACAATTGCTTCTTCAGACCAAGACATACTGAGTACTAAGACAATTTAAAACATTTGAAAACATTTTGCCAATCAGAAAAAAGCATCCTATAATGTCATTTCCTTCGTTGACATTAGGACCATTAAAATAAATCATACATCTACAATCTAAAATCAAAAATGATGAACGATTCAAAATTCATAAACAATTCAAAACAATCCTTCTAAATATCTGTAAAAAAAGACTATCGAAAACAATAATTTAAAAAACATATTCAAGTATCACGACCAAAATATGTGTGTGTGTCAATAATTACTCACGCTCTGAGGCGGTAGAATGTAGCTTGATCCTTATAAGACTAACTTCTGAATTGAAATCGCTTGTGCAAAGGCTGAATAAATTTAACTTCTTTTCTTATAACGTTTTTTCAGAGCATGCACATTAACAATGGCACGCGCTTTGCGAATACAAAGCGTGACTTAACTTCTATGGTGTTTACGTCTATTTCGTACATGGGTTCTACTTCAACCCTTACTTCACGCCAAATCTAATTTCTCTTCCATATGATAATAGAGCTTCATAATATATAAATATGAAAAGAACATAAGTATTCATAGACTATGCCAAAATTATCACTTAGTACATATATCTAAAAAATGCTAAATTCATATATCTAAAAAGTGCTTAAATACGATGTCAATGGACTGCACCAGAGCTATCGCTAAATTCAAATGTTGAAACCAAGAATCTATATTCACGTTGGTGCATGAATAAAAAACATTATAATGCATCAAAATACATTGATACTTGCATAGCATATATAAAAATATAATAAAAAATATAAACTTCCTAATTTCAATAAATATGCTGAATGCATGTTCAGCTAAATATAGAGTCATAGCTTGTCTAATGATGCCATCTAAATTGCACATTAGGGTGAATTATATGTCCAATATCTAATGTCAGAGGTTATATTTACCAAATATAAAAATATCTACAAAAACATTTACAAAAACATGTATGTTCCTATACTATAAATTCAAACAAATAAATCTGACTTCTTCTCCCTCTATTCGAAACATTCTCGTAGAAGATAGCTCACGCTATAACAAATATAAGATGTGACTGAAACCCATAGTAGTTATTTCAAGATTTAATCTGCCTCTGTAAAGATATAGCCTCAAGGATATAGCCATATAAAAATACATCAATACTACATCTAAACAAACTATGCCGGTATTATGACTTAATTGATAAATGTATAAATAAAAATGATGAATCTACATTCATCTAAATATATAAATGTAAATATAAACCTCTTAGTTCATCAAAACATTATTAAAATATGAATTAATGAATTAGCATATACCTAACATCAATCGACGCATATGAACTATATAAAAAATGATAATTAATAATAGCAATAATCAGTAACTATGAAGAAGCCATATGAAAAATAAAAAGTATATAAAGAATCATAATAAATAAATAGATATATACCTTCCTACCTCAATGAACATACTGAATATAAATTCATCCAAGTATAAAATCAATACCTATCAAATTAATACTGTCTACATGTCACCATATAGAGATATATAGACCATCCAAAGGAACAACTGCAAGAAGTCAGGAATCGAGATTACATCTGACCTCATATCTAAAACAACAAGCTAAACCCAATAACCATAGCAACGGTATTACCTTCTCAAAATACATTACGAAATACCATGACTGATAACGGGCTACAAAAAGTGGCTATCTGAGCTTAAGGCTTCTGCTGCGAAGGACTGGTTTAATAGAAATCCTTTCATTCAGTCCTTTACCTACATCTGCCCAGAGGCGGATGATCCATTTCATTTCTTTCTCCTCAGTAACATTATTAACATTGCCACCATGAGGGTTAGGGATGATAGTTTCAATCACCATAAACTCAAACATATGCTCTGAACCTGTGGACATAACATGTTTGGCAAGGGCATTGGTAGCTGTTCCTGTTCTGATGTTATATAGATGTTCCCTAATTCTATTCTTAAGGAACCTATCAGTTTTACCTACATAAAACGAACAGCAAGCTACACAGGAAGCCAAATAAACAACATGTTGGGTATTGCAACTAGCTGTGCATCTGAACCTATATTCTTTATTCGTATCAGGATGAATAAAAGTACCTGTACTGTTAATGAAGGAACAGTAATTACAGGATCCACAGGGAATAGCCCCTGCTTCCTTAGAGGTTTCTCTCTCTGATTGTGAATAACACAACATCCTCCTGATATTGCTTCTATTTTTATACCTGAACTTAGGCTTATCACCTATAAGTTCTGCTATTTGGGGATCAGTCAATAAAACACCCCAATGTTTCCTAAAAATATTATAAACCCTATTCTTATCTTCAGTATAGAACATAGGTATTCTAATCTCATTCAAACTATAATATTTAGTGCATTGTGGTCGATCAATTACATCAGAGAAATAGGGTTTGGCTCTAGTCATTCTGAGAGAGTCAATGTCACTTAGCCCTTCATCAATATCTTTGTGGCTATAGCCTCTATATTTAAATTTATCTTTTAAATGATTCAATTCAATTTTAAAACCTTCTTCTGTATTATTTAGTCTAGATGCACGCATTGCTTGCCCTTCACAACATTGTTAAACACATAATTAGGGTGCATACTGCTCCTGTGTAGCAAAGAATTCCTATAACAATCTTTTCTATGAACACGAGTGTCAAAAGACCCATCTCTCAGTCTCTCTACACAAACATCAAGAAAATTGATTTTCGTAACAGAAGCAGCCATAGTAAATCTCAGATAATCAGTGACTCGATTCATCTGACTCACAAACAATTCAAGCTGGTCAAGTTCACCTTTCCACAAGAAAAATGCGTTGTCAACAAAACGTTTATAAAACAACACATTATTCTTGTATAGCACCATCTTATACAAAACCTCTTCTTCCCATAATGCAAGGAACATGTTGGCGTAGCTATTGGCACAAGGAGTGCCCATAGCCACGCCATCACATTGTGTAAACAGAGTCTGTTCAAACATAAATATATTATTCTCAAGAACAGTTGTCAAAAATAGGCATAGTAAATCAATTAGCCCATCATTATAATCACCATGCTTCTGCAGATAACGCTTAACAAACTCCACCCCTTCAATATTGGGTATAACAGTAAAAAGAGACTGAATATCAAGTGTGACTAATATAAGTTCTTTACAACCATTCGGAATGCTATTGCAGAATGAATAAAGGTCTCTCAAAAAATGCTGAGAGTCCCTCAAGATATTCAAATTATCATTAATCAATGGGCGTAAATGCTTTTCTATATATACTGACAACGTCTCAGTACACCAACCCCTCCCAGAGACAATAGGCCTCATGGGTGGGTTGGTTCCATTCTTATGGATTTTAGGTAACCCGTGTATTATAGGTATCACCGGGTTCTCCACATGTAAATACCTATATAAGTCCTTGGTGATATTACCTGCTTTAACTAGATGTTCTAGCATCAACTTAATATTGCTGATTTTAAATTCAACATCTGCTTTCTCAATCATATTGTAAAATCTTATATCACTTAACATCTCAAACATCGAGGACTTGTACTTGTCTGCATTCATTAGCACTACTGGCCCTCCTTTATCAATAACCAATAACTCTAATGGTGTTCTAACACTGCTAATCATTTGTCACAAGACATTACCAGCTGAGAGGATGGAGAGTATTAAGACATTTCAAAAGACCTGAAGCTAGGTTGGGGTGAATGAGGCAAGTGCCTCAGATGCATGCTGTTAGTGGTCATAATTCTGCAATGCTGCTATGGTTCAAGTGGCATACCAGTAATGCAATGCCCCTGCATTTGTTCAGTATCAGCAATTAGATAATGTCAGAGTTCACTCATTTAAACAGTCACTTCTCTTTAAATGAATGAATGAATGAATGAATGGGTGTTTCTAAAGAGGAATCAAGAAGTCTGAAACAGCCAATGTCAGAGGTCTGCAGCCTGGAGGAATTGTGCAAGGGCTTACCTACGTACTGCTCTGCATTTCTAATGTTCTGGTCATGACAAAAAGTAGTGTTCTTCATAGCATAGCTTGCAGCAAGCAGTCAACCAACTGGTGCAGAGCTCAGATCTTGGATTCACTTGAGATTGAGGATCCGTTTTGGGATAGATGTAAGCCTGTACTGGCATGATGGTTTGCATCTGTAAGAAAAAGGGAAAGAAGCTGACTGGTTTATGGATTTCTTAACAGGCATCAGAACTGCACAAGGAGAAAGGTAGGTATGTATTGAAGAAGTCCTACATGTCTTTCACAAACGTCATGGCAGTTATTGAACTGGACTTCTGTAGCATGAATAATTAAAAAAGATGAGGTTAATAGTCAAAAAGACAAGATACAGTATGTACAAGATAAAGAAGGAAAATGGAAGGCAATGAAGGCAGTGTCCATAGACCATGCAAAATGTTATCTGAACTAGTAGTTCTGGTAGAAGAGGAAGAATATAGTAAGGTAGAGCTATTTAGGAGCCACTTTGCAGTGGTGGCTTGTGCTATTTTACTGCAGGACTGCAACCCCCCCCAACCTGTAAAAAGAAAAGAAAAATGAACTAAAAAAATAATTAGCAAGTTCTGCAATGCTTGCTGGCTACAGAGAAACTCAGGAAATATATCTGGTGGTTAGAGAGAATAACTCAGGCTCAAACCCTGTACACTGGGTGCAGGCAGCAAGACCATGAATTCCCTACCCACCACCACTCATGAAAGCTATTCAGATTTTTGCCTCATATTTTTGTTCTGTTCTGTTCCTCATACAATCTGTGGTTTTCTGGATTTTGAATTCACTAAATAATAATAGACATTTGAATTTCAGACTTCATATTCTTCAGAAAGTACATGGTAACACAGAACCTTTTATTCAGGCAATTTTCTAAGTTTATAAGAGCAATATTTGAAATACGTCCCTATTTTCGGGACTGTATTTCCCCATTATTGGCTTTGTCCAGATTTTTTGTGCTAAGAGGTTGAGAGCTATGGTGAGAACTGAATTCACTAAATAATAACCATTTTAAGTTTCAGTCTTTCTGTCTTTCAAGAAGCAGCTGATTTGGCATAGTGGTATGTTGCTCTGACTGTAATGCACAGGGTCCTAGACCCAAGAGTTGGCAGTGAAATGCATGGTGGTAACACAGCATTTTATTTTAGCAACTTTCCAAGATTATACAAGCAATGTTTAAAATGTGTCCCTGGTTTTTGTCCCACCACCAATAAATTTTGGCTTTTTCCAGATTTCTTATATTGCAAAGTTGAGAGATACAGTTGAATTTTGAATGGATTTTACAAGGAGCTGAGAGCTTCAGGGGGAGAGAAGTTTAGTGCTGCTTAAGCTGAAATGTTTTGTATTGTTAATAGCACAACAGGTAGTATACTTGCTTTTGATGCAGAAGACTGTGGGTTCTAGTCCCACAGTATGTAAATGCATTACTGTACTGTGTTGTACTTTTAAAGGGGGTGGATGCTGTAGTCCTGAGAATGTCCTCTTTGGCAGAGATACCTAGTAACTATGAACCTGTTATCAGCTTGCCATCTAGTCCCTATTGCAATATTACTAGCTTATCATTTTTTAATGTGATATAGGCAATTTATTCCTCAAGGGCAACAGGCACTTTATTTGTAGATGAAACAATGAAATATAAAGTTGTTTGCTAGCAGCAACCTCATTAGTTAAGATCTCTTTAATGTGGAATTATTTAGATGACTTTTACTTCTGCAGAGATTGTGCATATTTATTGATATTGGTAGATTGCATAAGTTTGAGTAAACTTTTATGAAGAAACGTTCTAAATTGGGCAGTTTTGTCATTATTGGCGCATGCATTTTCTTTCATTCTTTACTGGAAAAATTTGTGAGGGGGAAGGGCGGCAAACTCAAAGACAGTCCTGGCTGAACTATACCTCTCAACTGTCCAGATTTTTACAGAATGAATAGATTTTTGCTTCTTATTTTTGGTTTGTTCCTCATACAATTTGTGGTTTTCTGACAAATCATCTAGAAATGAAGTCACTAAATAATGACATACACTGAGTTTCAGACTTCATACCCTTCAGAAAAATGCATACTAAAGCAAGACCTGTTATTCTATCAACTGTCTAAGTTTATACAAGAGCAATTTTAAGCACTGTTTGTATGTTCCCCAATATATATATATATATATATATATATATATATATATATATATATATATATATATATATATATATTTGGCCTTGTCCAGATTTCCTGCATTAACAGGTTGAGAGGTATATGCAAATAAATCACTTCATAGAATTAGCCATATCCAAACTTTTCAACTGTCCCTGATTTTGGCTCCAAATGTTGGTCTTCCCCTAATAATTCCTCTGCAAAATGGCAATTTTGGAAGAAAACGTGGAGGGTTTATAATTAATAAATAACTGTAATGATCAGAGTTATAGATTACTTTTATTTCAGAAATGCACGAAGATTCTCTTATTTTGTCAGCTGCACAACTTAACAGTACTAATATTAAAAAAGTGTCCCTTCTTTGACAGGTTCCCAGCTGTATTGTGTGGCTATTTTATATTTTTAAGTCCACAAAAACTCCACAGGCCAGCACTCATAGGCAAAAGGTGTGCACAAGCAAATTGTAATTTATTAAAGCATATTAAAGCAAAACAGACCGGTTTCGGCACAGTTATTAAGCCTTCCTCAGTGTAAAGTCAAATCACAAAGACAAGCTTTTTATGCTTAATAATCATCACATGGTAAAGAGAAAATCCCCATGGTTGGTTGCTTGTAAATGTTCATTAAGTCCTGCGGGGAATAACCCTCCCAGCTTGATTATCCACTTTTCTTTTTTATTAAGCATATCATGCCAACCAATTTTATTAGCCTGGTCCCCACTTATCCTGTCAATAATGGTGAACCTAAAAGATGCAGCAGAATGGGTCAAGGAGTGTTTATATAATGCATTACTGGGTTTCTTTAGTCGAACATCACTAAGATGCTCAGATAGTCTTATCCTAACAGGGCAAGAGAGTTCTGTCCTATATAAAAGGCAGAACACGTACAAGTAGCTAGGTAAACAACCCAATCAATTCCGCAGTTGGCCAAAAACCTGATATCAAAAACCTGCCCAGTGTTTTTACTAGTAAACTGTTTGGACTTAGCCACCCTAAAACAGTGTACACAATGTCTGCATGGAAAGCATCCCTGCAACAAATCACCAGTTAATGTAGTCTGTAATGGTACTCCCAGAGTTGTCCCATGTTTATAATGGTTAAAATAGGATCCCATGGTTTACCACTACGGTATGAAAAATAGCATTTATCTTTTAAGAATGTAGATAATCTATCATCCGCTAACAATATATTCCAATGTTCATTCACAATGTCTAACAAACCATTGGTATTACATCCGCAGGTGGTAACCAATCTAAGTTCAGATGTTCCTGATTTTTGTCTATCTTTATATGGTGATTTGTTGCAAGGGATGCTTTCCATGCAGACATTGCCTTTTATATAGGACAGACCTCTTGCCCTGTTAGGATAAGAATATCTGAGCATCTTAGCTTTAATATGCTTTAATAAATTATAGTTTGCGTGTGCACACCTTTTGCCTATAAGTGCTGGCCTGTGTAGTTTTTGTGGACCTGGTAATTTTGGGGTCGAGAACCTGCCGTACTTGCAGGAGTTTTTCATTATTGCTTATTTTATGTTTTTGCATCACATTTTTGGTCCGTTTTTCATTAAATTGTGTTTTTTCTGGCAAATAAGTGGCAATCATTAAAGACTGAAGTTAGAAAATAATGACAGACATTTCAGTTTTAGATTTCATACCCTTCAGAAAATTCATATTATTTCAAGACCTACTATTCTATTGTCTTTCTAAGTTTATAAGAGCAATATTTAAAAATCGTCCTTATTTTTGGGCCTTTGTCTTACTTCTGTTTATGGCTTTGTCCAGATTTCTTGCTCTGAGGTTGAGAGGTATGACAAATGTGTCAGGGCCATCACCGTCAGAGACTTTTGAAATTGTGACATAACTTGTTGCACCCCACTCCCCCATGTAGTGACTCTGGATGCATCCAAGCAAGGCAAGGAGCAGCTATGCAGTGTAAGTGTGCAGAGTATCCCCCCATCCAAGTTAGACACAAGTTCTACAGTGGCTTTTCATCTGTCCTTGATTTTGCAGTATGTTCTGGTTTTCTGTCATAGTTTTATACTGTTGATTTATACTTCTTCTTATTCAGAAAATGCATGTTGTTGCAGTGCCTGTTGCTTTGCGTTTAAGTAGCAATGCTTTAATGACCATCAGGTAACCTTGTCTGAGATTGTAAGATGCAAGTAAGCTTTAACAAGCATACTGTTAAAGAATTACCAACATTGAAACCTTTTTTGTTATTGCCATGCAGAGAATATTTACATAACTAGATAACGTATAAGCCTTAGGTATTGAGACGCATATGACAGTATTTGTAATAAAGGACAGGATTACAGTATTTTCAGAAGCTCATTACATTTGTTGGAGACTTGCAGTCATTTTTCAGGCTTTAACTAAACAGAATGCCAATCATGTGTGGCCCATAGCCTGTGCAGTAATCCTTTAAGCAATTTATGGGCTTGTTCTTGTTTGCTGTTCATTTTTTACTTTGATCATGTTTTCCCCAGGAAACAAGTAGATAGTTGTTGTCAGGCTGCAGGTCATTTTTGGATAAGAAACATTTTTACAAGTGGGAGTATCACAGAGATTGCTACTTTCTGCATGTTACTTGGCACTTTTATAAAGCTGAATATAAATTATAATTAGAACTGCAGTGCAAGGAGAAGTGGTTTGAGTTGAGTGCTGCTTGTTTTTTATACTTGATTTTGACTGGCATTCCAGTAATGTATTTAAAAAGTAATTTATTTTTTCATGCCTCACAGCCTTTTTGTTTCCATCTAGATATTAAGTAAGCTGTCATGCAGCCAATGCATTGAAATATTTTTTCTCCACTCTCATAATGATGGTTTGACAACCAGGGCAGCGTATTTAATTAAAGTCCCAGTTTTTGTGGTTTTGAGCATAGCCCTACCCCCTTTTAGTTGACCACACCCTTTCCCATTGGCCCCACCAGTTCAGCTGTCTCCTGCAGCCCCTCTTTGATTTTAAGTCACCAGCTGCCACTGCCACTCTGTGTCACACAGACGACTTTATATGGCAGAACAATGCATACAAGAGTTGTGTACAGAACCCATCCTCACAGGGAACATATGAAAAAAATAATAGATTGTATTTATACCTCTCTACTTCTTATCACATGAAATCTGGACAAAGCCTAAAGTAATGGGAAAACAAAGGGACAATAAGAACAGATTTTAAATATTGCTTTTATAAACTTAGAATTTGCCAGAATAACAGAATTTCATCCTGAGTAGAGATCTATCCTTCCAGTCTCTACTCACTTGGGATGGATTTAAACAACTTGCTACCAAACACTTACTTGCTGACAAATACCTGAAATACACCCAAAGACTTAGTACTCACTTTACTGAATATTGAGATACTTTATTTGATATCATCTAGCTTAATCATTGTTAACTTATCTATTTTGTTGGACATAAGGCGTATATCTAAATAATTATTTGTTGTATATAAGTCTATATTACTTTCATTGTTTTGGTTGTGCATTGTCTGTTACCATTTTGCATTGCATTATTAAAAATTGTTAATAAAAAGATTAAAAAGAGAATAACAGAATTTCTGTTAACATTCTTTTTTTGAAGTATATGAAGTCTGTCTCTCAAATATATTCCATTATTTAGTGACTTTAGTCCTCAGTGATTTGCCAGAAATTGACAAATTTAAAGAACAGACCAAAAACATGAGGCAAAAATCTGGATAGTTGAGAGGTATGATTGTATCCTTCAAATTATAGACAAAATATAGATATTATCAAAGTGGGTCTATAATATGTTAGAAATAACCTGGAACACCTTGACTACAGCAGTCCATAATGGCAGGATTGCTATTGATGTACTACAATGTGCTGGCTTTGGCACCTATCACAAGAGTATACTAAAGGCATAGTTGCCTTGAGCCTGGCATTTTCCAATAGCAACAATGAGGAGGTTTTGATTGAGGTTGTAGGCTACCACTGGTAAAAGGCCATTAGTTGGCATACCAGTAAACAACTATAAATAAATAGGATCATAGGACCAAAGGATCATAGGAGATTACTAGGCTATCGACCCGGAGGTCATTTTAAGCCTAGCCATTTCATCCCAATGTAATAACATAGAAATGATAGTCAATACCCAAGATTGCATTTATTGATGACTGTCCATGTCCAGGAGGGTTGTGGGCTCTATCCCTCGTAAGAATTTACAGTGCTCCATCCACTCATCCAGGTTCCTCTTGAACAGTGCCATAGAGGTGTTCTGTTTCACATGAAATGGTAGCCTGTTTCAAAGACTTAGCAGTCACTGAGAGATAAATCTGTCCCTCCAGCATGTCCTATTTAAGTTGCAGGCCATATTTAGGTCCCTGGAACAGGTAGCCCTTGTCCTGTCTGATTTACGGATATGCAGAAAGTTCATTTGGTTTGGGTCTTGGATTGCCCTACAGGCCAGACATAAGTCTCCCCTAAGAAATCAATATGATACGGAGTATAGTCACAGGGACTTTAGTTGGTCTGTGTAAGGCACACACTGGAGGCCTTTGATTGTCTTTGTTAGAAACCTCTGAGGTCTCTCTAATTGCTGCAGGTGTTTAGTATGGCACATGCCAACTGCAGCATTATACTCAATTGTGGGCTGGATAAGTGCTGACTATAAGGGGTTATAACTTCTTTTGCTCTCAAGGCTATACCTTTACTAATTAAGTGTGCTATGCAGAAAGCTTTCCTTACTACAGTAGACACATGGTGGTAAAGTTAAGTTCACAGTCAACTTGTGATCCCAGGTCCCTTACCACTTCATGAGTACTTAGGGTTTTGTTGTTGATTTGATAGTGTGAGGAGACGTTGTGCCAAAGGGAATGATGATGTATTTCTTTTCATTCAGTTTGAGACCGTGATCTGTGTGACACCTTCCTGGAGTATACTGACATCAGTTGGGGATTAAATGATTGCACCTAGTTTGCAGTCATTTGCAAAGTTGTTCAGCCACAACCCCTTAGTTTTGACCTGAACTTCTAAGGAGTATATACCAAACAATAAGGGGCCTAGCACTGATCCCTGTGACACCCCACTGGTAACAGGTCTGCTAGTTGATGTTGAGTCACCCACTTTGATAGTGTGTGTCTGGTTTGTGAGCCAGTTGATGACCCATCTTACAACTAAGGGGTTTACATTCAGTTTGCTAAGTTTATGGGCAATGCCCAAATGTGAGATTGTGTTGAAAGCCTTTTTCAGGCTGAGATATGCTGTGTGCACGATTTGCACTCGTTAATGGCCTTGGTCACATTTTCAAAGAAATCCACCAGATTTAACAGGCAGAATCTGCCCTTCATGAAGCTGAATTGGGTAGAATCCAGGGTTTGGAGGTCATCTATGTCTTTATTTATGAGGTCCATAATAATATGTTCCATGGCCTTACAGATGAGGGTAGTCATGGTTATGGGTCTGTAATTCCCTGTGTCTGTTGCTAGGCCACCTTTGTGGAGAGTAATTACTATTGCTGTTCTCCGTTCTGTAGTAACAAAGCCTGTGGTTAGGCTATGATTGAAGAGGGTACTTAGTGGTGATGCTAGTTCATGTTTTAGCCTGTTTAGAAGACAGCCTAGGATGTCATCTGGTTCCATAGAGACTGTGTTTTCTGCCTTGGACAAGACTTTGAGGACCTGCTCTTTAGATATGTAGGGTGGGGGAAGAGGTTAGGGGAAGGTTTATTGCAAGTTAGGAGTGGGTAAGGCATGAAATTTTCACCAGACCTATCCTCTAGCAGGTTTGCTATCTCTGTGGGGTCAGTGTGTGGGATACCATTGGCCACTAGTTCTGCACATGCTTGGGTGCTCCCTTTAGGTTACTTATGAGCTGTAAAAGGCCTTATGGTTATCTTTGGCTGTACTTGCTAAGTTTCTCTCAAAGGAGCCCTTGGAGGATTTGACAAGTTGCCTTATTTGCCTGTTGAAGCTGAGGAGGGTGCTTTTCCATTTTTGGGGCCTTGCCTTTATTTTCTTGGACAGCAACTTTTTGCATTTATTGTAAAGTTTGTTGATGCTGGATGTCCACCATGGCAACTTATTTTTACTTGGGGCTCTGGCTTTCAATCTTTCTTGTACGGCTGAGTTTATACACTTATGCAAGTGATCGTGTAGGGCTGTAGTGTAAGCTTTGGCACAGTTACCACTTCTAGCTTGGGGTGGGGCCTGGAATGCATTTATACCTTCACCTAGAAGGGTATAGTTTGCTTTGGTGAAGTTTTCTAGTCTGATTTCACCCTTTTTCAGTTCTGGTGTTAGTGATATCTTGAAGGTGACTGATTTGTGGTCAATTTTAACTAATGAGGGCCCAACAGTTGCAGCAGTGCATCTGTTTTGCATGTTGGTTAGGACCAGATCCAGAAAATTTGTTCCCCTTGTCAGGGTATGGAAAATTTGTTACAGGGCATTTGAATAAACAAAGTCAAGAAACTTTTGTGCTAGCGAGTTAGGGCTAGTGTAGGTTTCCCAGTTGATGGTGGGATAATTGAAATCCCCCATAACAAGTGTGTTGGTAAAATTTGGATTGTCGTCAGTTTGGTAAAGTAGGCTTTGTGGGCTTTGTGACCCATGGAGAGGGATCTATAACAGGCTGTGACTTGAATGGGGGTCTTACACACCATAACCTGGACCTGGAGTAACTCTATGGAGTTATCCCGTCTATGTAGACGAGAGGTGAATTTATCTCTGATATAGATAGAAACATCACCTCCTCTGGTTTTCACATGATCATTTTGGAGTCTAAAAGTGTGGAAGGTATTGTAGCCTTCCAAGGCTAGGGTACTCTCTGAGGCCTTAAACCAGGTTTTTGTGACTGCACAGATATCTACAACTTCTAGTGATAGAAGTGCTTCCAGGGAGAGCAGTTTTTGGTTTAATTTTCTAGCATATAGCAGTATGACCCTTACTTTGTTCTGATTGGTTAATTTTACATCAGTAATATTGTTTTCGAGACCTTCCCTAAAAAAGGCACATGCGAGCGGCAAGAGCCTTTGCCAGCAGCAGACAGCCTAGAGGTGCCAGGTGCAAACTATCTCTGGCAAAGGAGTGAGGTGTGTAGACCATGGCTTTCCAGGTCCCATAGGAGCTGGATCCCCTTTAAATGGTATCAAAAACTGAGCCAATTATAGAAATCAGTCATTTTTTGCTTATACTGTGACATCATTCTAGGTGAGGGTAGTATGCTGCTCAAGGCTAGGAACATACCTGGATGGAACACATACTCAGGGAGCTGAACCATGTCTCTCTTAATATACTGCAGTGAGGTATGTCTTAGGTAATTCACACCAACATGAACTATGACAGAGTCATAATAGTACTTGTTGCTGAGAGGCCTGAGTGCATGCATGATCTGATGAATCCTGGTACCAGATAGGCAGCTGAATGTGACTTTCTCCTTGTACAACCTGGTAAGTGGGACTGTCTCACTATTGAGTCTCCACTGACAAGAAAATTTAAATAAATTGCACAAAATCTTATCAGTAAAAAATGTCCACCCACCATTATGGTGATAAATCATCTGTGCCAGGCAAAACTGAGTACTTGTGAAGAACCAGGCAAACCAGAACCAGGCATAATTGTCAGTTTTATTCATAAACTTAAAAACACATAAATGCTTAGCTTATTCACTGTGTTTTCTGGAGGTCATGGAGGAAGACAGGAAGTGAATGCAATCCAAGATAGTGGTGGGCATGCTGTTTTTCCAGCTGGTGCAACTAGATTGAGTTGTGAGGAGATTACTAACATTTTTTTCTTTCCAATTTGAGAGAAATTTGTGGAATAAACATAGAAATGGAGAAGTTCCCAAAAGAGCAGTGGATTAGAAGACAAGGTGACTGTTATATTCACTCTAATAATTCAAGTGGTGGGTGTTAATTTGAACAATGACTGTAATTTAGGGGAATGGCTCAACAAAAAGTATTATTTTTCTGAAATGGAGCCACCTGTGAAAAATAATGTTGATACCTATGATGCAAGTATTCAAAAACTGCACGACTATATGTTAAAGTATACAGTTTTAAACTTAGATAATGCTTACTTGATATAATTTATTAAAAGAGGTATTGTGCCTAAGGGGGCTGAGAGTATATAAATACCCAAATAATGTTAAAGAAGGGTCTGAGTTTCACCAAGAGCTTATTAAAATATTTGATGCTTGTGGTACTCATATAATAAGAGCTCTTATTAGGCAAAATGAGAAAGATATTGAAATGTTATTTTGACAGATTGAAGAAGTGAATAAAAGTATCCTGAATGATTTGTTATATACTATGGAAGAAGGTAAGGCCAAATATGTTAATATTAGGTCCAAGATAGAAGAAAAATGTTCCTTTTTGCTTAAAAGAAATTTCAAGAAGTTAAAAAGAGATATGACAGAATATGCAGAAAAACTCTGCTACCCTAAGCCTAAACAGACTTTTTATACCTATGACAACAGACAGGATACTTTTGAAATATTAGGTAACAACAATAATAATTACAGTCAGAGGGTGGGTTGAGACATGTTAATGGGGGAGAAAATAATTTTGGGTATAATTCTGAAGTGGACATCAATGACCCTTTAGAGTTGCCCCAACTCAGATGATCAGAGAGGCTCAGGAATTGGATGCCCCAATATTACAATTACAAAGAAAGGAATGCATCGAAGAAGGGGGAATGCTGAGTGGGGGTGATACAAGTAGTGTGCAAGTTATTGTAAGAGACATATACAAATGCACATATGGTAACTACAACATTTTTAATTATAGTGGGGAAAATATAACTCAAGTCCTCTTTGATTTATTTTCCAAAGGTCTTAAGTTTATAGCCAATAAGAAATGTAACCTAAGCAAACTGTTTGCTAATAATGTTACAGGAATTGGACAAAGGAGTGGTATAAGAGAGAAAAGCATTTTCTCACCCCCCACTACATACACAACTCAGGAATTTAGAAACATTGGTAGAAAAAGAGTTAAGGAATGGAATACAACACAATAGAATTTGTTCCAATCTCCTTTTGGAAGAGAAACAATTGCTTCAGGAATTAGCAGGCATAGCTGGCCTTAGGCATAGGCCAAATAGGTGGCAGCCTAGTGCACTGCTCTAGCAGAGGTGCTTTTCCATTAATCTGGACCTAAGGCTGACCCTGTTAACAGGTAATAGGTACCTGAGGGTGATGAAACCAGCCCAAGGGGGAAGAACAATACTTGTGGATACCATGACATATGTAGTGAAATGATGGAAAATTTGAGTGATGAGAACAAATATTCCAGGGTTTCTAAGAATGAAATCAATGTTGCTTATAAGAAAATAGCCATTGTTTTGAAAAAGTTCTTGAAGTGATGGGAGTTTGGTATAGTGGTTAAGGTGCTCATTTTATAAGCACAAGGTGCAGGGTTTGACTCTCACATAGAGTAATTGCCTTGGCTTGGAATGGCCAACAAAGGCAGTTAGCTTGGTACTAATTTATACACAGTTCTCCTGTGGTGCTTTCAGCTAAATCTGTGTTTTATAGATCCTATGAATAGGTAGGTAGGGGGTTCAAATCCAGCAATGGACAAATAATAGCACTATATATACTGTCATGTACAACTGTGTCTGTGACACCACCACCACCATGAACCTATAAAATGGGATGGCTGACATAGAGACTTAAGAATATTTAACAATAGAAAAGTCTACAGTACCATCTATTTTTGTCATACCTAAGCCCCATAAGAACATAGATGATCCACCTTTAAGACCAATTGTGGCTGCTAATGGATTTAAGACCTTCCTCCTTTAAATTGAAGACAATTTTGGAAGGAACAGGAAGGTATATTAAAGCATTTGTGGGATTTTCTTAAAAGCATTAATTTAGAGATATCTACTGAAAAAATTAGTTTTGTGGCTATTGATATAGTAGATCGTTTTACAGTAATAACTCAAGAGAAAGATCTGGAGTGGTTAGAAGAAGCCCTATTAAGTAAAGGAGGGCTGACAGACATGGAATTCAGGGTATGTCTTGACCTGATGGAATTAGTGTTACAAATTATTTTATTTACTTTGAAGGAGAATTTCATAGACAAGAAGTGGGGTAGCTATGGGGGCCTCGTGCACCAACATATGCTAACATTGTATTACATATGTCTGAACAGAAATTTATTTACAACTCCAAATATGTTGAATGCTGGAAATTATATCAGAGGTACCTGGATGATATATGCATTTTTTTGGATATACACAGAAGTGAAGTAAATGGAATTTATTGCAAATATTAGTAGTACCACTAAGTTTTTAAGTTAACCCATGAAATGACGTATGACAGTATGAACTATTTGGATGTCACTATACACAAAAATAATGTGACTAAAAGTTTTAAATCCATAGTATATAAGAAGAATACATTCTCCAACTCTTATTTATACTTTACTAGTACCCATCCATATTAACAAAAAAGAAGTATAGTAAAAGGCCAGTATGTGAGAGTTTGTAGAATGACCTCAGATGAGCAAGATTTTATTAAAGAATGTGAAACCCTGAAAGAGATGTTCTTAAATAGAAAGTACCCACTGGATATGTTGGAAGAGGTTATTAAAGAAGTAAAAAATGTCAGAAATGACAGGTTTGCTCCCCTTATAGGAAAACAGGTGAATTTGAGTAATGAGAGCAGTAGTGAAGGTAAGGAAGGCAGCAACTTTAAGGAGAATGAATTTAAGGGAGTTCTTGTTACTAATTTCAGTGGAGATTCTGGGATTATAAAAACTATTATAACCACAGAATGGAATAGATTTGCTATACTTCCAGACTTGGAAGATATTTTTAAGGTCCCTCTTAAATTTGTATGTAGAAAAGAGTGCAGTATCAAAGACATTCTTGAACAAAAGAAGACCACAATAGGTATGAAAGACAAGAAAAAGGTATGCACCTATAAATGTGGAGCCTGCGCCCAATGTCCCTACATTAAAAATAAGGAGTTTATATTAAATGTAGAGATATTCTAAATTAGGGGCAAGAAGTAAAGTAATAGTAATAGTGCTGGAGTAATATATATATTGCCCTATGTGATGAATGTCAGGCATTTTAAATAGGGAAGACGGAGCACAGGCTAAAAAGGAGAATATATGAATATACTTATGCTATTTGGTATAATGATGAGAAAAATTCCTCATGGAAACATACCCTTAGTTGTAGATTAGCTAACTTTACATTTTTTGTACTAAAAGAAGTGCCCATAGACCCTAGAGGAGGGCCATGGGAAACAAAGAGAGAATACAAAGAAGTATATTACCTAGTCATTTTGGAAGCTAATAGAGCACTTGGATTGAATGAAAATGTTTCCCTAGCCCCAGTTTTAAAGTTGAAGGGAGCAAGGTTGTAATGAGCCATTTCTTGTAAAGTTTATATATGTTAGTATACTTTGAGTGTTTTAACAGTGTAAATTAATGTAAAAAGTTTTTTTTATGGATTGGTGCTAGGCTGGCTGCCTTTGTGAGCCATTTTGGGACTGGCTGGTTGCCTCCTGTGAGAGTCAAACCCTGGACTTGGAATTTGGGGGATAAACACCTTGACCATTATGCCCATCTCTCTCCTTACATTTTTTAAGTGTATTTAATATTTCAGAATGTTTTACAAAGCTTTTAACAATGTTTTTACATATTTAACATGTTTAACAGTTTTTGCCTAAGTCTTTTTTATATTAACTAACAAACATTTTTAGTGGTTTCAGGTAATATGTTTGTATGATTTCAGTTTGTCTTAATTTAGCAATCAATGGTAATTAATGGAATTTGCATTAATTGATCACACATTATGGGAAAAGTATTTAAACTGTGTTAGTAGGTTTAAGCACTCATCTGATGAAGTCTTGTTTGGACGAAAACGCAGTGAATCAGTTAAACATTTATGTGTTTTTAGCTTTGTGACTAAAAGTGACAATTCTGCCTGGTTCTGGTTTGCCTGGTTCTTCACAAGTACCTTTAGTCGGTTCCAGGTTTCTACACTTGGTATAGGTTGGCACTGGACTGTCCACAGTTTACTTTTTTGACTGATTCAAGCTTTATATAGTACTTTGTGGCTGTTATTTATTTATGATTTATTTATGTATGTATATGTCTATCTGTCATATATAATCTCTCTCTCTCTCTCTCTCTCTATATATATATATATATATATATATATACACACACACACACACACACACATATATATATATATATATATATATATATATATATATATATATATATATGTATATATGGATGGACTGATCGATGTCAAAAGTCCAAATAATCAAAAACTAAGGCATCAAAATTCATATTACTGAACCTCGTAATCCCCCCCTAAAATCACCAAAGAACAATCCCAGTTTTTTTGCAGGGGTGCAAACTCTCCAAATGCCTCATACAGTGGACAGTATCCGTCACACACCCTGCATATTATACATATCAGTTCTGAAATTGCACCACATTGGGATCCCCAGAAATACCACAAACAGCAAAAATGTTAGAACAATTAACAATTCCCATATATGTATGTGTATACATATATCGGATCAAATACACCCAAAGTCAGACTGTAAAATGTCGACATAAAAATGTCAAAAATGCTGACACTGACATGCCTAAGCATATGCCAAGAAACAGCCTCTGCACATGGAAAATTTAAAATTGAAAAACTAAATAAAAACATAATTTTTGCAGAGGATCAAGCCCCTCAACACCCCCCATACCTTTGCTAATTACTTATTCTAACAGAGGGTAAAGGCATAGTCCCCAACTCCCCTAATTTTGTGATCTCAGAGCATGTCGACCAGTTAGTTTAGTCAATTATCAACAGTCAGCAAAAGAACTCTCTCTCTCTCTCTCTCTCTATATATATATATATATATATATATATATATATATATATACAGATATAGATTTTGTACACACACACACACACACACACACACACACACACACACACACACACACCATAATATTTTGTTATAAACCTCTAGACCTCTTGCATAATTGTGTAACTGTTTTTCTGTATCTGTAACAGGATTTTGGCATTTTTCTTGTCTCTGCGTGTTTGCTGAAGTGTTGTGGTTTGAATCCATATTAATGGCACCTTTACCACAGTATTCCATTGCAAAGCCCTGTTCTGTGGTAACTGTTGTACTGTCTCTGCACTGCATTCTGCTACATACTTCTGGACTGTGTTGGCTGGTGTATAAGTGGATATAGGTGCCTGTTCCTTATTTTTCCTCCTCCATGTCCTCTGGTGTGGACAGATGGAGGTGCACAGTTGAGTTCACAAGTTCATCACTCGTCTCAGAATGCAACATGATATCCTCACCTTTTCAGTGGGAGGTGTGCTTCTCTACATACTCCTAGTTTGGCTTCCTATTTGTTGTGCACTCCCTGTGCTATTTATATCTGTCAAAGGCAAGCACCTCTTTATTCTGCAGTGACTGGAAGATGCCATACACCTGTTTCACTGTGCCAGGCTGAACTCCAGCATCAAAGCAGCAGAACTTTTTCAGTCAGTCTATGTCACTGTTGTTGCATTACATAAGCTGATCTCTTTCATTCTTTTCATATCTAGTTACATTGGAGGGCATACACATCTATTCACTAATTGGTAGCTTTCTGTTAAGGAGGGCAGCAAACCACATGCAGGAACAGCTGTGTACTTGGCAAGTCATTCCACAATTAAATACTCCCACAAATGTTCTGTTCTAAATTATATTGTTCTGTGTTCTATATTCTCACTAACTGTATATGGAATATGCTGACATGCTATGTGTGCTATTAAATATTATTAATGCACTGATGTAATTTATTTATTTATTTATTCACATTTGTTGACTGGGAGAGTCCGACTGGAGCCAGGTCCATTTTCAGCGGAGGCCCGGGGAGAAAAGCTCCACACTTAAAATGTTACAGACATAATTACAGTTGGAAAACATAGCAGTTAAAAATTAAAAACATAGTTACAGATGTAGAACATAATATATCAGTAGACAACCAGAATCTTTGTCATCTGTGAGGTACATAACAGACTTTAACAATTGTTCAATAAGAAGTTCCTACTGTATAATAAGTAGCTAGGCTTGTGAGCTTCTGAGCTTAGCTGTGATCAAGGTAGTTAGTGGGATGGAAAGAGAGGTGGTGGATGGAGTGGGTGATATTAGAGGGGGAGTTGCAAGGGCATATCCAGCATGTTTTTAGATGTGCTTTTAGTAAAGATTTGAAGTGGATGTAAAATGGTACAGAGGTAATTGTGGGTGAGAGGGAGTTCCATAATTTGTCTATAGAGCTGGAGAATAGTGCTTCTCCAGCAGAGTTATTGGCTCTAGTTACCTGTAAGTGTTTTTTGTTGCTGGATCTTAGTGGTCTGGTGGTAAGATAGGGTTGGAGTAGATTCTGGAGGGATGGGACTTAGTGGATGGTTTACTAGTTTGTGGGCGAGTGCGAGTTGATACCATTGAAGGAGGTGAGGGAGTTCTAGCCAGCCCAGTTCCGCAAGTGAGAGACAGTGGTGACTACGGTAGGATGCCCCTGTGGCGAATTTGGCGATTTTGTTGTAGCAGGTCTCGAGCTTATTTAGATCGCATTGCCTTAGGTTGGTATATATTGGAGAGGCATAAAGTAGGGTGGAGATAAGGTGGGAATTTGCTACTGAAATCTTTGTTGCTTTGGTGAGAAGTTGCTTATTTCTTTATAATGCTTCTAGTTTTTGTGGACTTTTTTATGGTCATAGATATGTGAATGTCAAAGTTTAGTTTATTGTCTATTTCCACTCCTAGCAATTTGGTGTGTTCTGTAGGATGGATAGTGGTGTTGTCTTTTGCTGTGATGTTAAAGTGAGAGTTGTTTTGAGTATGTTTGGTTGGTTGGAAGATGAGTAGTTTAGTTTTGTTTGGGTTGAGTATTAATTGGGCATCGGATAACCAAGTTTGAACAGAGGAAAAGGCTTTCTGTGTGACTTTTTACAGTTCGAGTAGGGACTGGGCTGAGCAGATGATGGTTGAGTCATCTGCGTATTGTATGTGTGCCATGTGTGGTGGCAGAGGCTAGATTATTGGTGAAAATAGAGAAGAGTAGGGGTCCAAGGATGGATCCTTGGGGAACCCCTGTAGAGGCAGGTAGTTGGGGGAGATAATGTCATTCTGTCATACAATGGATTGTTGGCAGTCAGACAGGTAACTTTGAAACCAGTTGGTGACTGATTGAGAGAAGGATAGGTTATTGAGAACAGAGATGAGTTGTTTGTGTGGGACCATGTTGAATGCTTTAGGTAGGTCTAGGAAAGTAGCTGAGGAGAGATAACCATTGTTTTTATGCTGAAGGATAGTGTTATTAAAAGAGAGTAAGGCAGTGGTGGTGCTATGGTTTGGTCGGAAACCATGTTGAGTACTGGAGAGGAGGTTGTTAGTAAGGAGGTGGTCTGAGACCTGAGAATGAATGCATCTCTGTACTATTTTGGAGAGTGGTGAGAGAATAGCTATGGGGCAGTAACTGGTTATTTCTGTGGAGGGGCCGCCTTTGTGGAGGGGAATTATGTGTGATACTTTCCACAGTGTGGGAACATAACTTTCTGTCAGAGATCTGTTAATCAAGATAGATACTGGGTAGGTTAGGGCATCAACTGCGATTTGTAGATATTCACTTGGGAGGTTGTCTGCTGCTAATTTGGTGGGTTTAAGGTTAGTTAACAGTTTTTTTTATTTTGGAGGTAGGAACCGGAGAAAGAGAGAAGACAGTGGGGAGATTGCAAGTCGAAGTTGAAGGTGTTGGTTGGAGGGGGGGGGGTTTGTGTTGTCTAGCTAGTGATAGTACGGTTTGTGTGAACTGTGTGTTGAAAGAAGTAACAATATTTTCTGAGGTATGAGCGATGTTAGGAGGAGAGGTACTCACTTTACCTGGGTGGAGGATGGAGTTTATTGAGGACCAGAATTGTTTGGGGTTGTGTTGGGAGGAGTTAAGGACAGACTGGTAGTATTGGATTTTGCCCTGTTTTATTAGCTTTTTTACTCTATTGCGTAGCTCTAGGAATTTCTGTCTAGTTGAGGGAGTTTTGGTTTTGCACCAGTGCTCCCAGGCTTTATCCCTGTTTTTCATTTCTGACTTAGTGGTTTTCTGTAGCCATGGAAATGTTTGGGCTTTGGTTTGGGAAAGTCTTATGGGGGCATGGTATTTAAGGATGCTCAGGAAGGTATTGTTAAAAAATTCAACTGCGTCATCTAGACCAAGGTACTTTAGAGGTTGCCAGTTACATTCTTTGAGGGATGAGCTGAATGTGAGTGGGATAAAGTTTATTTTTTTGCATATTTGACAGTAGATGACAGGTTTAATTTGGTATAGGTGTTTTCTAAGTAGGAAAGTTGGGGAGTGATCACTGAGGCTGTCCGATAGGCAGCCTGCTAAATATGACTGGGCGTTCTAACTGGCTAGTATCCAATCCAGGGTAGTGTGCTTGTTGGGAGTTTTTATTTATCCTGGCTGGCAATTGGACTAGTTAGGTGAAGCCATGAAGGTTTAGATGACGGATTGGATGGTTGCTAGAACAGGATTGCCAGTCAATATTGAAGTCACCTAAAATTATAGTTTCTTGGGGGAGATGGTGAGTAGTCCATCTCAGGAGGTTTTCTAGTGGATGGATGTTTTGGCCAGGTGGGAAGTAGCACCCTACTATGTTGATGGCTTTATTTCAGTTTATTTTGAGGTTGGTATATATTATTTCTTCATTACCTATTTCTGGAGCTTATAAGTTTAAGATCTGGATGTTTAGATGCTGTTTAAATATTATAGCTATACTGCCTCCTTTCCTGTTTAGCTGGGCTACTCTTAGTATGCTGTAACCAGTAGGGAGGATTTGCTCACTGGTAATGTGAGGTTTTAACCAGGTTTCTGTCAGGATGACTATATCTGGGGAGTTCAAGTCAATGGTGGCATGGAATTCATGGACCTTGTTGGATATACTTCTAATATTTAGGCTTAGCAGAAGGAGGTCACTTGTCTTTCTCTTGGTTGTGATTTGAGAGAAGTTGTGGTTTTTAGTCTGATTATGAGGAGTGGGGTTGGAGATGGAGGGGCCAGGGTTGGGATGCATGTCTCCACTGAGGGCTAGATTAGATATGCATGAGGTTATTAGTTGTATCGATTTTTGAATGTGTTTGCTTATTAGGAAAGCTTTATGATTGTGTTCTGTGGGTGATAGGTATGGTGGGAGGGTTACTATGTTACGTTGTAGGGATGATTTTAGGTTGGGTACTGTAGTTGATAGACTATGTGGGAGTTCATAGGGAAGGGTTTTGAGTTGGTGGGAGAGGAGTAGAGTAGGGGTGAAATATGAGTGGTAGTGTGTGCAGTAGTACAGTGGTAGTGGTTGAGTGGTGGAATGACGGAGTTTTGGTAAGATGTGATGCATGCAAGGAGAGTGCATGCAGTGAGTATAGATATGGTATGCTTATACATGTTAGCTGAGCAGGAGGGAAAGTAGGAAGATGGAGGAGGTAGTGTTTGATGTAGTGATGTGGTTGGCTGTTGGAGTGATGGGAGGGGTTAGCGTTGCAATAAAGGTAGGACCACTGGGGGTGGGTGAGAATTGGGTACAGGGTGGGGAGCAAAGCAGGCTAGAGACCCTATTAGTTGCTCTTAGGAGGGGGCTGGAAACAATCAGGTAACCGAGTAAACTGATATGAGATAGATGATAGCAAATGTGGCGAGTCAGGTAGGTCTCTCATATTTCCAGGAATTATCAATTAGCTGTGCCCAAGTTCAAGTAGTTTTAGTAAGTTTTATGTCATTTCAGTGAGCTGTACTGCAGAGTGGAAATATGATGGCATTTCAAAGCATCTCTTTGCAGTCCTTGCTAACCACAGATCATGGAAACACATTGCCAGCAGAAGGTTGTAGTGGCAACTTAATTTCCTTTTTAAGAAGCAGATTAAATAACTCTAATACCAACTCGATATTTGTGGAGCAGGCCAAACAGTTTTAGTAAGGTAAAACAGCATAAATAATGCAAATAACATCCAATGAAATGGAAGAACCCAAAACATTAACCTTGCACATTACAGATACATGCCACCAATAGAAAAGTACAGTTGTGTACACTTACCATAAATGTAGATGTTTGAGTGCATTCACTGTTGCAGTCATCACCTGTGGGTTATCCCTGCTGTGGTAGCCCTCTGCTGGCCCGAATACCAGAGTCAATGTTTTTCTGTGTCAGCTGCTGTCACATGTTGACTGATGTCAGGTCATCAGTGCTATAAAGCAAGGCAGCCGACACTGTTACATCAGTTTTTCTTGCCCTAACCAGTTAGAAGCCAAACGAAATATGGTAAAGTGGTTCTGGTGGCTAAAAGCCACCATAAGAAGCTTATGTCTCCCTAAGGAAAGATGATATAAGGTTGAAGAAGGGTTGGAAACCAGGACTGCAACAGTGAATACACTCGAACATCTACATTTATGGTATGTGTACACAACTGTACAATGTTCTTTGTGTTTAACTGCTGCAGTCATCACCTGTGGTAGGATTCCCAAAGCTGAGTAGAGGGGTGGAAGGATTAGTTAGAGACCTAGGCATGGGTAAGCATGCCCTGCAGAACTGCAGAGGCAAACCCTGCCCTAGCCTTAGAGAAAAGTGGTAGGTGGTAATGCTTTGTAAAGGTATGGACAGAGGTCTAGGTGGCAGCTTCCAAGATGCCCCTGGTGGGAACTCCTCTGAGGAATGCTGTGGAAGTGGAGGCTGCCCTAGTGGAATGGGGATGAATAGACTTACGGGGTGTTTTCCCATGTAACCTGTAACAGAAACGGATACAGTGTGATATCCATTTAGAAATGGTTTGCTTGGAAATGAGCTTCCCCTCTGTTCCTGGGGCAAAGCTGACAAGTAGTTGGTTTGTTTTCCTGAAGGGTTAAGTATGGTCCAGGTAGTATGTGAGCTGTCTGTGCATGTCTAGTGAGTGCAGAATTCTTTCTCCCTTGTTTTGAGGATTAGGGAAGAAGGTGGGTAGATGTATGGCCTGGTTGAGAGTCACATTAGATACCACCTTGGGCATAAAGTAGGGGTTAGTCCTCAGGGAGACCCTGTCTGTATGGAAAATGATGAAGGGCTCAATGGCCATCAGTGCCTGAAATTCTGAAACCCTTCTGGCTGAGGTGATAGCTAGTAGGAAAGCAGTCTTCCAGGAGAGGTATTTCAGTTCTGCTGAAGCAGCAGGTTTGAATGGTGGTAAGGTTAGCTTTTCCAGAACATAATTCAGGTCCCAGGCTGGCATGGGAGGCCTTCTGGAAAGTCTGATATTAGAAGCTCCTCTGGGGAATTGTTTAATCAAAGGATGTGACAACAAGGGTTGGTCTGTATCGAAATGAGCTGAAATGGCTGAGGTGTGGATTTTAATAGAAGAGGAGAGGCCACTATTTAGTAACTCTACTAGATAGTCCAGGATAAGAGGGATGGAAAGTTGTGAGGAACTGTCCCCTCTGAACTGGCTCCAGGAACAGAATCTTTTCCATTTTCTTGCATAAGATTTTCTGGTGCTGGGCCTTCTGGCCTCTGAGATAATGTCTAGGACCTGTTTGATTAACAGGGGACCCTTGTTTGCTTTTAGAGTATTAGCCATGCTGACAGTTTAAGAGTCTGCAAGTCTGGGTGCAACATTTCCCCCCCACCTGAGTCAAAAGGTCTGAGGTCAAGGATAACTGCCTGGGAGGCCGTGATGTCAGGCTGTGCAGTAAGGGGTACCAATGCTTTCTGGGCCAATATGGAGCAATGAGGATGGCCTTTGGCCTCTCCTCCCTTATCTTGATCAGTACCTTGGGAATAAGAGGCAGAGGAGGGAATGCATAGACAAAGAGGGGAGTTCCAGGGGAAGGTCAAGGCATCCACCTTCCATGCTAGGTGGTGATACTCCCTGGTACAGAATTTTTCTAGCTGGTGGTTGAGGTGCAAAGCAAAGAGATCCATCTCTGGAGTTCCTCATTCCTGAGTGACTTGCAAAAAGATTTTTCTGTGGCGCTGCCATTCGTGGGTGTCCAGTAAGTTTCTGCTTAAGTGGTCTGCCAGGGTGTTGTTGATCCCTGGTAGGTATTGGGCTATTAGGTGTAATCCCATGGAGGAGGTTGTTAGCCAGAGGTTCATGGCTAGCCTACACAAAGGATAAAATTGGGTCCCTCCCTGTTTGTTGATGTACCACATTACTGTGGTGTTGTCTGTTTTGATAAGGAGAACCTCTGGCCTGAGATGGGATTTGAAGGATGTTAGAGCCTTTTGTACTACCATCATTTCCTTCTGGTTGATGTGTAAGGGAAGGTGCTGGGCATCCCAATGACCTTGGGTGCACCTGCCTGCTAGGTGAGCGCCCCAAGCAATGTTTGAGGTGTCGGTGATGTTGGTCTGCCTGGTAGGGCGGAGGATGAAGGGAAGACCCTTGTTCTTGGCACAGGCCCCTGCCCACCAGAGAAACTTGGCCCTTATACAGGGGATCAGAGGGAGAGAGGTCTCTAGAGGCTGAGAGTGCTGGCACCAAAAGTTCTTTAGATACCACTGAAGTTTTCTCATGTGAAGTCTGGCCAGAGGAATTAGAAGGATACAAGATGCCATGTACTCCAAGGCTTGCAGAACTTCTTCACCTTGAGGTGACTTCTGGAAGCCAGCTGGGTAAAGTAGAGAGGCAGGAAGCTCTGCTTTTCTGGGGATAGGAAGGCCATTTGGGATGCTGTATCCAGCAGTGCTCCAAAAAAAATGATCCTCCTGGAGGGTGTTTGCTTTGATTTTTTCTCATTGATGGTGAACCCTAAGGAAGTTAGGAGGGTTTTGACAAAGAGGAGGTCCTGGAGTAGCTTTTCTTTGCACTCTGTCTGAATGAGGCGGTCATCCAGATAAGGGTAAATCTGCATATTTCTTTTGTCTGCAAAATGCTATGACTGGGGCTAAGCATTTGGCGAATACCCTGGGAGCAGTAGATAAGCCAAAAGGTAGCACAGAGAACTGAAAGTGTTGTGAGCCTGCTCTGAAGTGCAGGAATTTCCCACTGGATTCTCTTATGGGGATGTGGAGGTAGGTATCTTTTAGGTCTAGATTCACTAAAGCAAGCATTTCTGGTCAGCATAGGCAGCAGCTGCTGCAAAGTTAGCATTTTGAATTTGGGGACCAGCAAGGAGGTGTTCAGAATGGATAGATCCAGGATGGGGTGCCAGGTGCCCTCTTTTCTGGGAACAATGAATAGTATGGAATAAAAGCCTTTGCCTGTTTGATTTGCAGGAGCAGGTTCGACTGCCCCCTGGGATATGAGAGTTTGGACTTGTTTCAATGCCTCTGCCCACTGATTTGGAGGTAAGTCTGGGTACCCTCTTGGAATTGGGGGTTCATTGGAAGAGAATTTGTATCCCTGAAAAATTATCTTTAAGACCCATTGGTCCTTTGTTACAGAAAGCCAATTTTCTTTGCAGAGGGAGAGCCTTCCTCCTAGTTTTTGGTGTGTGAAAGGAGGGCAGATGGGGAAGAAGAAATCATTGGAACATTTTGCCATAAAAGGATGGCTTAGAACTCTCTGCCTTTGGGGCAGCAGTGGTCCACTGTTTGGTTCTTTGCTGTCCCTGTTATAGGGGCCTGGGTGGTCTGTCCCTGTGAGGCTTACCTTGCCCCTGTCTGCTATGTGCAGGAAAGGACTAGTGCTTAGAGAGAAAATTCCTACTGAACCTAGGAGGTTGAACCTGAAAATCTTTAACTGTTTGCATAGATTTTGCTTTGTCTTCCATCTTTTTAAGCACCTCTTCTGCTTTTACTCCAAACAAGCAGTCCTTATCCAAGGGTGTATCAATTAATTTAGACTTGACATGATCAGGGAGAGGTTGTTCCTTCAACCATGCATGTCTCCTAATGACAGATCCTGACAGTGCTGCCCTGCTTAAGGCTTCTAGGGTATCACAGTGCAATGAATGTTTGGCCACTTGACAAGTAGAGTGCAGTAAATCTGCTAACTCTTTCAAATTGGCACAGTCAGGAAAGGTAGAAATCTTTTGCTTTAATAGTTCCAAAGTGTGTTGTTGATATTTTAACATATGGAACTGACAGTTGAGTGCTCTGATAGCTAAGGTTGCAGAGATGTGTACTTTTTTACCCCATCCTTTCAGAGCTCTGGCATCCTTGTCAGAAGGAGTAGGATTCTTTGCAGAACTAGCCTTAGCTCCTTTAGGTCCCTGTGTAATGACCTCCGGCTCTGCAGCAAGATTTCTGTACAGGTATTTGTGAGAATCCAGTACTCTGTAATTCCTGTAAGGTTTACTGGGAGCAGGTGGGAGGGTGTCAGGGGCTACGCTGGATTCATGGAAAACATCATCCACCACTTCTAAGATGGGGAGATGGCCAGGGATCTGTGCTGGGGCAGGTCAAAAACTCTCTTAGCCTTTTTTTAGACTGAGGGAAGTCCTGAGATTCCCAGTGGAAATGTCCCCTGAGGGTGTGAAGGGTTTCCCAAAGGAAAGGTATTCTGGTGGGGAGGCAGAAGGAATGGATTCCTTTGCATCTGAACCCTCATAAGCAGTCAGAGGTTGTTGTTCCTCTTCAAAATCTGAATAATCAGAATCCTCTGAATCCTGCTCTGTCATTATTTTAGGAGAAGGGTGTCTTTTCCTTTTAGAAGTTGTGGCCTGACTACCACGATAAGGGAGATAATATCCTCTGCTATCTTAAGCATTTGGGCTTAGGGTGCTGGAGCAGGAGTAAGATGGTGGCTAGAGGTAGATTTTCTAGGAGTGGCCTGGCTTCTAGACCTAAGAGAATCCATAGGTCTGAGAGAAACAATAGTCGGATGAGAAGACATCATTTTTTGTCTAGAATTGGTAGCGGGAAAGGCCTCCTCAGAAGCCGGTGCCTGCGTCACAGCTCCTGGCTCTAAACCCAGCTGAGACAGAGACAACCAAAGGCTTAGAAGACAAAGAAGATTTCTGCAGCATACTGGACTCCAAAAGGGTCTCGGTAGAGGCCTGTATATATATCTTATCGGGCATCAGGGGCTGCGAAAGCGACTCACTGAATTCCAGAGAATTGATGACCTGCTTAGAAGTAGCATCGTCAGAAGGCTTAGCCTTGTGTGGTCTGTCTCTATCTTTATCTCTATGTTTTTTTGGAATGTTTATAAATTCTTGGCTGATGGACACCATTTTAGAGTGTGAAGATGGAAGATGAAAATACCTGTCTAAAATAAGAGCTCTACAACAAATGGTTCTCACATTAAAGAGGGCACAGAACTGGCAACGAGGGACATCGTGGTCTTTGCCTAAACAGGTGATGCAGTATGAATGGATGTCTTGGTGTGGGATCTGCTTTCCACAGGTGAGACAATTGTTAATGTTTTCGGACATTGGTTAGTGCAAGAAAAAAGGATCCCCAATGGGGTACTTAGCTTTAGACATTTTCAGCTGTAATTCGAGCTTTGGTAGTGACTGACCGGCACAGTTGTGAACTGCTTCTGCTACTGGCTCCACGGCAAGAAAGACTGATGTAATGGCATAGGCTGCCTTGCTTTATAGCACTGGCAACCTGACGTCAGTTGACAAGCGACAGCAGCCGACGCAGAAAAACAGTGACTCTGGTATTCGGGCCAGCCAAGGTCTACCACAGCAGGGATAACCCACAGGTGATGACTGCAACAGTGAAACATGAAAAACATCCTAGGTATTGCTGTACATCCTGTGTTGGAGGTATAATTTGCAATAGGAGGTATAATTTGCAATAATGGGGAAAGTGTGTGAATTTCTGATAGTGATTAAGAATATTCATAAGCTGAAAGGGGACTGTGTGGCTGAGATTGATATCTTTAATGCAAATGTAAAAAAGTATATGGGTTAAAGTCCCTGCTTTCCTTTACACCAAGAAACTTTCTGCTGTCTAATCGCATAGCTACAGCAGAATATGAGTCATTCATTTATTTAAAAATCAGGTAGAGAATTTAACTTAATTTACATCCAATTGTCAGTTGCAATATACCCCCGGATTTACTAACCTTCCATGCAGAACTAGTCTAGTCCTGCACGGAAGCGGACGCTTAGGAGGAGAACGGCAGCGTGCTATGCATAGTAATGAAGGCGCACGGCCTGAGCCCCCAGGCTTACACAGAGCATGTACGAGTGCAGGGGGCATGTCTGAGAGCAGAGCCCACAGAATAAACATGCCCCTGTAATGTTGAACAGCAGAAAGTGGAAATAAATGAGCAATAACGCTCATAAGTGTCCACATATCCCCACCAACAGTCCTCCATGTGTACAACAGCAACAGAACATAAAAATCCAAAGAAGAAACTCCCGTATCTGTGTCTAAAGCACCGAGTACAGCTAACCATAGGTGCGCAAGTGTGCCCATTGCTTAGCCATGGTGAAAGCAGACTAAAAGGCTAAAGAGGATAACAAGGAAGATATATGCAAATGAAGCATGTCAGCAATAGTGTAGTGGACAGAGCGTTCGCCTAACGAGCATGCATGCCCAGTTTGAGTCCCAGTGCAGCACAGTCTATTTTACATGGCAAAGCATGGCATATGCAATATTTGTAATGGAAAACCCACTAAATAACATACATTGTTATGAACAGGAGTACTGCAGGAAATACACCTGTGAAGAGTCAACATCATAATGAATAAGGCAGCTGTAAGGCATAAGCACAGATAAGCAGTAGTAAGCATATGTAAGCACTAGTAAGCAGTGTGCAAGTGCGTTTGCATGGGGTTAAGCACTGCCAACACAGATTAAGCAAAGGAGAAGCAAACTGGGTGTAAGACAGTGTGACCAGAAGTTAGCAGTGCTTACCTCCGTGCAAACCTGCTTACAACCGCTTTAAAGTGTCTTAAGCACACCGTATCCAACAGCTGGTGTCCTGCCCAGCAACAAAACAAACAGCTCCTGCAAGTCCAGAACCCAGGACCATGCACACCTCACACAAAATGATTTACCACTAAGCCATGCCAGATATGCATAAATCCTATGTTGTCAGAAACATAACCCCAGCCCAGTCATGCAACAGTACAGAGAATGTATATCTACAGCTAGATGAATGTGTGTGTACAACTATATTACTATCTAAATGGATACAATATATCTATAGATGTAGTCACATATATATATATATATATATATATATATATATATATAAGAAATATCCAGAGATATATATATATATAAGAAATATCCAGAGATATATATATATATATATATATATATATATATATATATATATATATATATATATATATATATATATATATATATATATATATATATATATATATACATATACAAATATATGAACAGCTATACATGCAAATGCCGACAACTACACATATATATGTCAACATCTATATGTCCACTTATACACAGCAAATTACATATATGTACGCAGATATATGTCTCCGCAGGTATATACAGACATAGTTAGAAATATGTAAGCCAATATATATACCCACAGAGGTATATATTGCCAGACATCTGTAGATAGCAATGGTAGATTAACAGACACATATATGTCCACATGTACCGTGAATGGGCTTGAGAGGCCCCAAACAATATACGTCATGTACGAATTGCCATACCCCCCGCCCAGTCAAACACTTCCTCCCTGCAATACACTACCAAGCACATTGTATTGTGCGTGTGCCATTGAAATAGGGATTTAAATTAGCCCTCTGTTATGTTTCACATGTTGACATCACATCCCCCTCTCCCTCACCCACTAGGCGGGCCGAGCAGTACAGGCCCATCCAACCAAGGCCATCCCCGACCCATACATTCATTACCCACAGTTCTGCTTCCCTCTTCTCGCTGCACATATGCAGCCACCATCCCTACCCTGGTTACCTGGCCCATAGCTACCACACCACCACACATTGCCCTCCCTCCATTTCCCCCCTCCGGGACCCATCCTGTATGTTGTCCTGACCCAAGTATCCTAGGTCTAGCACATGCTGTAGTCCATGCACATAGCCATGGGTACCTTTGTAACTCTGGGTATAGGTGAAAGTTGAATACCCAATGATTGGGTTGTCCCGCATGGGATGAATGTCAGCCTGGTACTAACAATAGATTTCACGTGTGACTTAGATTACACTAATGGATTTAGTTGTAGGTATTGCAAAGCATATGTGGCACACAAGGTCAGCCATTTGCACACAAAACACAGTATCCAGCAATACCAGTCTACATTACAGGATATATAGCTAAATATGTAGAGGTATGTGTGTGTGTGCATACCCATAACTAAATATATATATATATATATATATATATATATATATATATATATATATACCTCTCCCTCTTTGTAGTACAAATGTATACATACATAGAGAAAAGAAATATCTGATATTCACCACTAATATTTATTCCACAACAACACTGCATACAGGTCTACATGCAGAAACAACATAAACCGTTTAGCTTTCATCTGCTTAAAGCAGACTTCCTCAGAACAGTTCTTATTTACACATCCTCAGTATTTAAACATCATTTGGCGCCAAAACCAGTTGTGAATTCTTTAAATTTAAAGGCATATACATAATTAAATTGCACTATCTCCATATTAAAATTTATATTTGTACTGGGGGTTCAAAACTTCTCATATTCAATTTTGTTAAATACTTCTGTTAAAACTTCTATAATAATGTGTTCTTTAAAACCATAAATAAATATATGTAACAAAATAATGTATATACATTAAAAAATCTCCTTATAAATACTATGCATTATAATAATTAATTATAATAATTAATAATATTAATAATTTATTACGTTATAAATACAATACTAAACTATATATATATAATACATGATTGTGATAAATTATTTAAAATTATGCAATAGTACTGTTCCTTAGCATTAAATGCTGTCTATTATATGAAAGGTGTTATGGCATAGCATAAAAACACTACTAAAATCTAGGTGCCTACCTACCTATGCATCATGTTTTTAAAAAAGGCTTGATGCTAATAAAATCATTCAATCCAGGTTTTCTTGTTGCATCAGTGAGCATTTGCCACCAACTTTCTTTACACGCTAAATTGTTCTTCCAATCTCCTCCTCTGGGATTCAAAATTTCCTGATCTATGATAGAGAATAAGAAAGAGTGGGTGTCCCCTGCTTCTTTGATGTGTCTATATAGTGCGTTTTTCTGATCTTTGGTTTTAATTATATAATAATATTCATATGTTTAAATACTGAGGATGTGTAAATAAGAACTGTTCTGAGGAAGTCTGCTTTAAGCAGATGAAAGCGCTAAACTTTTCGTTTTATGGTTTATGTTGTTTCGTTGCATGTAGACCTGTATGCAGTGTTGTTGTGGAATAAATATTAGTGGTGAATATCAGAGGATCTGTGGAACCTTTATTGCCTTTTCAAGTTTTCATCCATTCATCAGCGTTTCCAAGTTGCAATTGCTGGCATGGCTGGTACCGGTGAGGACACACAGAACAGCCCTGAAGTGAATGAACTCTCCGAATTGCGAGCGGAAGTCACAGGTTTACACGCCGAGATGAGGAAACTCTCAAACATGTTCCAGTGTCTTATGGATTTAAACATGGTGGCGCCAGACAAACATTTGGAGCAAGTACATCAGTTAAACGCTAACTTGCACTGTTGCTCCAAAAAAGAAATAATGCTAACGGTTAACTCCAACAGCGATACGGACATACCAAATGGCCAACCCAGTCCTGCTATTTCCTTATCGGATACGTGCAGAGCGTCTTTGGAAATGGCACAAACTGAAGATAAGTTTGTAATAACACCAGAAAAAGATTTCACGTTTGATTTTAGTATGTTACAAGATCGCAGGGACAATGAGAGGAACGGAGCGATACCTAAGGCACAATCGGTGCTGAAAACCTATGCGACTACTGGAAATAGAGATAAGGGCATAACAAAAGGTACTTTTTTCAAAAAAACAGTTTCTAGCCCTAATCAGCCCACAATTGTTAATGAGACCAATAACAAAAAGGGCATTAGATATAAAGACACAGTTAATATGAAAGCAAATGTGAATGATGATTTTAATGAATTTATTAACAATGAATATGATTTTGATACTGTATATAAAACACCACGACCTCTAGTGGGAAATGGCAGTAATTCTATCAAAGAAATGATTTACAATTTTGGTAAAAAGCTAACTGTTATAAGGAATTTAAAGGTGGATAATGCATATCTCCACAAATGTATTAATATTCAAGTTGTACCTAAGGGAATGAGATTTTTTAAATTACCAATGGGATTAACTTACAATGATCAAGTTAAGTTTGAATTTAATAATTTATTTGATGATTTTGGGATGAAATATATGAATTTAATAATACAACACAATGATGAAAGAATTTCGAACCTGATCCATGAAGTAGAAATCATTAACCAGAGTATTTTATTACACAATGAATTTGATACTTGGAAAGAATTATATAACAAACAATTCTATCAGGCAGACAAACAGGCACAGAGTGTGTACACTAGGAAACATGGCAAGCTTGATAGGGATGTGGAAGCTTATAAAGCAAACAAGGCATATATTTGGCCATCAGATAGAAAGCCAACACACATTGAAAAGAAGTATAGTGAAAGAGAAGGGAGAGATGATTACAAAGAAATTTTTCAGGGGGGAAGGTATCATCCTATATACAGGAAAACCCAATATCATCAGAACACATACAACAAGACATAATTGACAGAGATAAAATAAAAGCACATGCATTTACATGCAAGGGGGTTATGCAAGAATACTGTAAAGAATCTCCCAAGCATGAAGAAGCTTACAATAGAGAGATAACTCCTAGTACGCAGATTATGAGCACCTTTAAAGGTTTTAATGTATACAATTATTCTGAATTTATAGTAAAGGAAGAGTTTTATACTTTGCTGGCCAAAGGCATGAAATTTATACCCAATTCCAGCTTTAGACTAGTAGAGAGCATCAAAGACATGAAGTTATTTTGCAGAAAGTTAAATCTAGCCATGCAATTTGAAGAAAGTGTATTAGAAAAACCCGAAGTAGCAAGGATATTAAAGAAAAAGAGTTGCTATATTCCTATAAGCAACCCTATCATAAGCCAATATGAGAGTATGGCATGCCATGAAATATATAAGTTTAACAGGAATGTCAGAAAGAAGAAACAAAACAGTAATGAAATAAAAGACAATTTAAATACAAAAGAGAGAGAATGTTTGAATACTCTTATTAAGAACGCTGAGATCAGAATAATGAGACCAGATAAAGGGGGAGGGGTGGTCATATACCCACAACATGAGTACAAAGCAGCCATACTTAGTATATTAAATGTATCAGACAATTATGAAACAATATCTTGGAATCAAGTCAATATAGGATATAGACGTATTGATTTGTATATTGAAGAATATCTATTGGACAATAGAATAACAAAAGAAGTGTACGATTTCATATGGACTGAATATCCTATTATGGCCCATATTGTGGGCATTCCGAAGATACACAAATCTATATCCAAACCACCCTTCAGACCCATAATATCAGGATCAAAATCAAAGACATTCAATATCGGACATACTATTGACAAATGGGTGAAAAATATTTATAAAAACATACCACATTTGATGATAGACTCTTGGGATTTTTTAAGAAAATTAACTCCACAGGTATGTAATAAAGAGTATTTATTTGTGACGATAGATGTCTGTAATTTATTTTCTAGTATACCCAAGGAAGAAGGACTAGAATATTTCTGCAATAGCCTGAGAACATATTCAGAGTTATCTTGGGACAAAATAGTAACTGTTATGGACATGATGTCATTAATTTTAGACCACAATTATATATCATTTGAAGGTGAGATATACAGACAGAAAAAGGGAGTGGCTATGGGTGCATCATGTGCACCCATATTTGCGAACCTAGTAATGTTAGAATGGGAGAATACACATATAATGAACAGTATATACAAGGACAATATAATATTTTATGCCAGGTTTTTAGATGATATTTTTATTTTATGGAAGGGAGATAAGGCAGATATATTTAAATTTTTAGATTATATAAATACTACAACTGAATTTCTAAAATTTACGCATAGTATAAGTGAAAATGGTATTGCTTACTTGGATACATATATTTATAAGATAGATGATGGATATGCATCTAAAGTGCATAGAAAAACAACATTTTCCAACGACTATATTTATTACAGTAGCAATAACCCGAGATATGTTTTCAAAAACATTGTAAAAGGACAGTGCATAAGAGGAGCAAGAATGTCATCAACTTACAATGACTTGGAAAGTGAGATGACCTTCATATATAAACTATTTAAGGATAGAGGATATCCGACAGAGATATTGAATGATACTATCAAATATGTAAGCTCTGAATGGAACCGCAAATACATCCCACTTCTAGGCAGACCAGAAGTTTTACTAGGAAAGGATGTGAATAAGATCTATAAGGAAGGAAGAGTATGTGTGTTGACCTATTCACCTTATGTGAATTATATTAAAGAAATTGTCGAAAGATGTTGGGACATAATCACAGTAAATGAAGGTACTAGAGAAAAGTTAGGGAATACACCAACTATAGTATATAGAACAGCCCCTAACATTAAGAAATTATTGGAGAAGACAGGTGGAAAAGAAATAAACAACAAGAATTCAGACACACACACTAGAAAATGTGAGAATTGTTCCCAATGCCAATACATTTACACAACATCACATATAAGTTTAGAAAATGTGAACTATAATAAGATCAAGAGCAAAGGAGGATGTTGTCATACCAAACAGGTGGTATATATAGCTCTATGTAAATCCTGTCCAGCCTTTTACATAGGGAAGACAGAAAGAAAGTTAAATAAACGGATATATGAACATTATTATAGAATTAAAACCAAAGATCAGAAAAACGCACTATACAGACACATCAAAGAAGCAGGGGACACCCACTCTTTCTTATTCTCTATCATAGATCAGGAAATTTTGAATCCCAGAGGAGGAGATTGGAAGAACAATTTAGCGTGTAAAGAAAGTTGGTGGCAAATGCTCACTGATGCAACAAGAAAACCTGGATTGAATGATTTTATTAGCATCAAGCCTTTTTTAAAAACATGATGCATAGGTAGGTAGGCACCTAGATTTTAGTAGTGTTTTTATGCTATGCCATAACACCTTTCATATAATAGACAGCATTTAATGCTAAGGAACAGTACTATTGCATAATTTTAAATAATTTATCACAATCATGTATTATATATATATAGTTTAGTATTGTATTTATAACGTAATAAATTATTAATATTATTAATTATTATAATTAATTATTATAATGCATAGTATTTATAAGGAGATTTTTTAATGTATATACATTATTTTGTTACATATATTTATTTATGGTTTTAAAGAACACATTATTATAGAAGTTTTAACAGAAGTATTTAACAAAATTGAATATGAGAAGTTTTGAACCCCCAGTACAAATATAAATTTTAATATGGAGATAGTGCAATTTAATTATGTATATGCCTTTAAATTTAAAGAATTCACAACTGGTTTTGGTGCCAAATGATGTTTAAATACTGAGGATGTGTAAATAAGAACTGTTCTGAGGAAGTCTGCTTTAAGCAGATGAAAGCGCTAAACTTTTCGTTTTATGGTTTATGTTGTTTCGTTGCATGTAGACCTGTATGCAGTGTTGTTGTGGAATAAATATTAGTGGTGAATATCAGAGGATCTGTGGAACCTTTATTGCCGAATTCCAGCAAGCCGGTATTTCTTTTTTCTTTTTTCAAGTTTACATACATAGAGAGACATATATATAAATACCCACATATAGATATATACATATGCAGACATCCATACATCCACAAGTCATCAGCTATATATATATATATATATATATATATATATATATATATATATATATATAGATATATATATATATATATATATATATAGATATGTGTACATATATATACAGCAATATATACATACATAACTATATATATCTATATCTATATATATATATATATATATATATATGTGTGTGTGTGTGTGTGTGTGTGTGTGTGTGTGTGTGTGTGTGTGTGTGTGTGTGTATATATATATATATATATATATATATATATATATATATATATATATGTATATACACACAAAGGTATCTAGCTATGATATGATACAGCACTTTGCAATGACATATGTTCACAGGCTGTGCCAATAGGGGTGAGGGGCCCAATCAACAAACGTATAACACATAGCACCCCCCCCTCCAGCCAGACAAGAGAAACATACAAACAAACACACAAACAATGTAAACTATCCACTGCTTCCCAAACCACAGGCAGGACACAACCAGTGGGGGGAACACTGCCAAGCCTAATCTTGCAACAGAGACTGGAGCGTCCCTTGTGGAACACCCCAAAAATTGATGATGATCAGAGTCAGTCCCTGTGATGATTTATCTATGCAGGCTGTTTACGTACATGAACTGCAAGGTTGGGTAAGCCTGATGGCCCATGGGTCGAAACAACATACGATATGGGTCCTGAGACGTGTAGAGTGGGCAGTGTGTTGTGGTGTGGTTAGACCCAACCTGCACCCACAGTAAGGATGAGTGCTGTAGAGGAGGGGCAGGTGGGGAATTATGGGTATGCAGTTATGGGCCTAGGCGTGCAGGTGTTGGCTGGTGCGGTTCTATTTGGACCGTCCTGGGGATGTAAGTAATAGTACGAATTGGACAGAGCCTCTGCCTATTGAGCAGCCATTCCAGGTATGGGCCCCACTGCAGCATAGTCTATTTTACATGGCAAAGTACGGTATAACCATATGTGTTGTTGCAAAACCCACTACATAACACCAAAAAACGCATGGTCGCAACACCCCACTGTAGGCATGTAAGCCGATCTAATTGGCATCACAAGTTATTATTGTAGTCCTCACCCCCACCCAGGGGTGTGAGTGTCCAACTCAAACTCCAAATGCAGTGTATATGCACAGCTGTTGCAGTAGAAGACATGGCCAGCTGTGGACCTTTCCTGCAGCCTTCCTGCACATCCCTGGATAATTCCTCTACTAACACCCCCCTTTGTGCCCCATGAACATCACTTAGCTATCAACCCCTCTTCCTTTTCTTTTAATGTTTAAAGTTACACATAGGTGGCACTCTCTTCCCCAACTATATTGCCAGAATCTGGAACCCCAATCCCACATGTATTACCTCAGTTGTCCCACAGGACACATGTAAATAACACACGAAGGAACACCATAAACACACTTGGATCAGCACAGGTTCACCACTGTGTGAAATTCTCCCCCCCAACTTACACTCTATACCACTACATCAACTAGTGGAACTGACACCTCTTGTCCTGCCTTGCATACAAATCCCAACATCCAAACAATCATACCTGACATGTAAATCTGACCTAAGCATGTATAATACCAACATGTTAATGTAAACTAAGCATTAAGAATGGGGGATGCAGCTATGTTATGTCTGTTACTCTCTATGAATGTGAACACCTCAGTATTAATTGGAATTAGTAGCTGGGGTCACTGTGGAGCTCTACTCCCTGGACCAAAGCTGAAAATGGACAAGCATCCAACCGGATTGTCCCAGTCCATAAATGTAAACTAAATACATGAAGTAGCGCAGGAGTATGCGGGAACAAGCGGGTATAAGCATGTTTGGGTGGCGGTAGGCAATTACTACACTGGTTAAGCAATGTAGATGCTAACTCAGTGCAAGACGCCGCAACTGGAGGTCAGCAATGCTGAGCCTTGCGCAAACCAGCGCATACCCACCTACAATTGATCTACAGTGCCTTAGTCACTCAAGAGCCAACAGCTGTCATCGTGGCCATTAACAAAATAATCTGCACTGCCAGGTTGCAACCTGCCGACCCTGCACACTATAGTTTACGTGAGTTCCACTAAGCCATGGCAGATACACATTCTGCTGGTGTGATCACAAACATATCATCCAGCACAGTCATCCAACAGTATAGGACATGTATGTAAGTGTGAAGATTAATACCAGCAAACATGTGTACATTGCTCAACCATAGTATTACGAGCAGTCTATGTGCATCAAAGAACAATACCTGCCCAATCATACTGTGAAAACAGTAGTCTTGCATAATACCAAATAGAATAATGAAAAAAAGTGCACACTGTGGGGGCGTGTGGGTGTGCTTCATGCACAGAATGTCACACCTGGGGCGTTGGTTCTGCGGACCCGGGAGATGAGGTTGGCCAGGTGTGTGAGCAAGCTACTGTTTCTCAAAACCCTGGCAGGATGCCACTAGTTGGAGAAACAGTGTAGACCAGCTAGGTCTACTCTTGACACAACAGCAGGTCCATCCCTGATGGGACGAACCAAATGTTGTGGGTCACATCGATGTCTCCACCAGTATCGGAGGAGGATCAAGGAAAGGCTCGTACGTACATGGACTAAACAGATGAAGTGCCTGCAGACGCTTCGGTCGAGACAGTATATTGCAGGAGTACCGAGACCTGCAGAGAGGGAAATGTGTGGAGGTGTGGTATGGCAGGGCTAGCAAATGGAGAATGGATGGATGCTGTGTACGTGCAGCTTGGGGGCCGGGGAAAGGGAACATGGGTATGACATTATGGTAGAAAATATGCAAATGAAGCAGAACAGCAATAGTGTAGTGGGCAGTGCATCCGCCTAACGCGCACACATTCCCAGTTCTAGGCCAACTGCAGCACATTCTATTTATTTTCCATGTAAAATCTGTATATCAACATTGTTTTGCTGTATAACCTAGTAAATAACATTTATATTTGAACAGGAGTACTGCATTAAATGCACATGTGAAGTGTCAGTGTCATAATGAATAAGGCACTATTAAGCAGGTGTAAGCAAAATAAGTAGTAGTAAGCATAGATAAGCAGTAGTAAGTGTGTTTAAGTGAATTTGGGCAGGGGATAAGCATTGCCTGCATAGATTAAGCAAAGTAGAAGCTAACTGAGTGTTCGAAACTGCAACCGGAGGTTAGCCGTGCTTAGCTCCGTGCAAACCCATGAAAACCTACTTACAACTGCTTTAAAGTGCCTTAATCACTCAGTATCCAACTGCCGGTGTTCTGCCCAGCAACAAAATAAACAGCTCCTGTAAGTCTTGAACCAAGGACCCTGCACACCATAGACAAAGTGATTTGCCACTAAGCCATGACAGATACAATGAAATTTGATGTTTTCAGAAACATATCATTCAGTCCAGTCATGCAACAGTACAGAGAATGTATACCAACATCTTGATGTATGTGTGTGTAGATATATTAATATCTAAACAGATACAACATATCTATATATGTAGATGGTTCTACCTGACATTACCAACACTCCAGAATGCCGACAACCATATGGCTGACACCATATGATCGACATTTGGAATGCCGACAATGCAGAACCGGCATCTCACTATAGTGCGGAATGGAAAGATTTCTATTCCTGCACTGTAGTGCGATCTCGGAGTTGGTATATTAAAGTAACAGTGGGGTGTGGGGGGTGTATCCCCCCCCCCTGCTAGCAGTTGAAAGGAAATTTTATTTTCCTTTTACATGGTCTACTTACAATGTCAAGATTTCAGATGTTGGTCATATGGTGTTGGCGATATGGCAGTCGGCATTTTGAAATTTTGGCATTGTGAAGTAGATCCATATGTGTGTATATATATATATATATATATATATATATATATATATATATATATATATATATATATATATATATATATATATATATATATATATATATATATATATATATAGGTTCATAGGTTCATAGGTTCATACTAGGCTATCCGAGCCCATTTATAAACCTAGCCCACATGGTTTGTGGCTTACGCCACCCCTTTGGAGATTTGCTGTGCCTCTGTCGAGCCGTGGACACTGAGGTAACCCCTGGGGTGTATGATCGATCTCATCCATTTGGGGTCAATTCCTCTTGAACAAGGCCAGCAGTGCTCTGCCTCACATAAGCCCGGATTTTGTTCCACAGCATAGGGAGTCTTTGGGTGATGAATCTATCCCTCCAGCATGTCCTATTAATAACCGTGTCGAGGTTTAAGTCTCCCGCCCTTGTGGCATATATGTATGCACATATATACATGCAAATGCCTACATCGACGCATATATACGTTTTATTTGAATAGGCATCCCTCCCCACAGCCAAACATGTCCGCCCTGCAGTACACTACAAGTGTTGCAGATCCCATAACAAGGGCCTGACATGACATGGCCACAAGATGTTAACAGTAAGCCACCCCACCTGTATAATGTCAGGCTGGTATTGTTAACATATCATGCAGTATAGTCTGCCTCCCATAGGAAATGTAATATGTGGAAGCAACCAACATCCCCAGTATACAGATACACAGACAAACAGAGTAATGCAACTGTGAAACAGCTATACTAATACAGTAGTCTGGAAAGGTTCACAACTGTTGCTGTCCAGGCCAAGCACTTCAGATTGTACAATAGTGAAGACAGACTGGGCCACAGGATACCAAAGCATCAACAGTAGTTAATGCAGGTGTATAGTTCAGCTGCCTCTATCTACACTCTGTACAAACTCAGTAGGTGGTAAAGATGTTATTTGATCAAATGGATTGTAACTGTTACATAACAAGGTATAACTGACACCATCATGAGCACACCAACAAACAGAACAGTCTGTGTGGAAGTAGGCAGTAGGCTTGCAGTATACAATACTGTATACTTCACCTATAGTTACATCACTTACATGAATTGGGGTACTGCAAGCCTACTGCAGTAGGCTTGCAGTACCCCAGTTCATGTAAGTGATGTAACTATAGGTGAAGTATACAGTATTGTACCTCCAGATACCTTACGGCAGCTCACCCCTGATACCCCCACATTTTGTAACAGCCTAGGTCATTTATGGTGCTCCCCCCTAGACTCAATAATACAGGGCCATATACCACTGTTACATACACTGGCCACTGGAGTGCATAAGTGCACACATGTATTGTGTATGTGACGCCCACACATATATGGCTCCAAACCCTCTGTATGTGTGGGGGATACAACAGCAGTGGGCTGATGGCAGCAATGGCAGTGTGATATACTCACAGCCCACTACAGAACAACCCCCGACCGCATGACATATGTGCAAAGTTTGGTATGTAGGTGGAGAACAGAGGCTGGAACACAGGCACATATGTAGAAAACTGTTGCCATACACTAAGCAAGTTGCTGGTATTGCAGGATAGTCTGCAACATACCCGTAGTCAGGGAACTGAGGTTAGAAACAGAAATGGATGTAGCCATGTACTGATAGCACTCAACACAAACACTGCCAGTGTAATATCTGACACAGGACCTATGTGGTGGACAGACAAAACATGATAGGCATACCTCTGTCCAACAAGAGGATAGGCCCACAGTTGTGAGCTATGCAGACAGACTGCATTCCAAGGTAAACTAGTATGTACACACACCCTATAACACCAGTACTATACAAAGCATAACACAACTCTACTCACAGTCTGTCTGCTGGTTCTCCTGTAAGAGGTATTGCTACCTGCTGTCTGTAACACTGATGCCCACACACAGGAAGGATGTCCATCACACAGGAAATGTAAAGGGACCACACCCACATGATGTAGGGATTTATAGTGGGTGGTTGCCATGACAGTGGTAATTCGAAGTACTACACATGTGTACACATATATATATGGCTATCTGGATAATTATATGTACATATATTTCCACCATATGTCCTGGACATGGAGTGTAGCCCTACCTTAGCACCTATAGTCCCAAAGTCGTAGTGCAAGGGGATGTCAGGTATGTATAGCAGGTATATTAGTAGACTATTGCTACTGTCATTGGGATTGTCTTCACAGACATGGTGCTTGTGGGAGGTCACATCTGCTTATAACATATGTGCCATTTGCTACTGACAGACATCCTAAGGACATAATTGTAAAGTACCACTGCTAGCATGTAATGCCCCTGTGGACTGCAGAATAGATATTAGCCAATATATGTGGAAATTCTGACACACCCTGTACAGTCTAGAGGTATACACATAAGCCCTTAGTGCACAACATGTGTACCATGCCTCACAATATGGATGTAGACAGCTATGTAGATGGATATAGCACATAACAAATGGCATACATTTGCCGCCATAGGTTATGCAATCACACACTCCTGTCTGGCCTGACACATAATGACCACTGGTACAGGTGTGCCATGGCCACATACTACCCACTAGATATTGACATACATCTGTACAGCATCCCACTGCTCTGTCTGACATACATGACTTGTAAGGGAGGCCCGGCAGCAGTACATCTGGCAAGTATCTGCACATGACATCTCACTGGGTAAGTACACTGCTAGGCATGTAACAATGCACTGTGCAGGCTACAGGCAGAGTGGTTCAACACTGGCCTCCATCTTCTATGGGGGAATGCACATGTATCTGCATATATAGCAGGCTCAACAGGCATGTCACAGTGCAGGGTAAGATATACCTGTGTGAAAGTGCATAACCGCAACCAATATGAACACAGCCACAGCCACATATGGTAAGCTAGCATAATATTACAGTATATGGCCTATCTGTTCTACACCATCCTCATACGTGCCACTCACAGACTGACTCTATATATACTAGGCTGATACACAGTTTGGTCTGATGGCTGTCTGTGATATGGGACATGTGTGTGTATAGCCCTACAAACATATACACCAATACAGTACCATAAAGTGGGGCAGCATGTAACATCAGGTAGGAGGGGAACTAGATCAATGACACCTACCACAGTCTGTACACAGGCTAAAGTACATATTAACAATACACACACTGTCAACATTCACCATACCGTACACAGACGTCAGTACTGTACAAACATCCACAGAATGTCCAGGTTATGTCATGAAATATAACCCCTACTGTACATAACATGTGTAGCAGCAGTCTGATATATCACTGGCTTGTTATCAGATATGATGGCACTAATTATAGTGAACAGCACATATGCACCACTTCCTGCATGATTTATGTACAAAGGTTGGCAGAGGTTTGGCTGGGAGCACATACACAGGGCCAATATTGACATGTTGCTGTGATAACCTCATACATTTACTGTTGAAACAGGGTTTGTTGCAACATATGTCCTATGAGGGATATGAAGTCAGTAACTGTCATGGCCTTCACCATCTACAGACTGCAATCCTCACACTACCTTCTGCAGTCCACAGATAGATGCTCTGTGGGTAACATATGACACCAAAGGCACAACACTGCTCAGTCTGCAAGATGACCCTGCAGATGATTCCTCATAAACATGGAACTGACATGGCAGGTATTGAGACATGTACGACAGCCATATCCAGACAAACACTGTGAAACCCACATTACTCCAAATGCAGTATAGCAGCACTTACAGTCTGTAGTCAGGTCAGGCACTTCCCCCTCCTGTTTATTGCCCTCTTTCCACAGTGTATGTTGTTAGAGGTAAATCCCCAAACCATCTGAGATCCTGTTTGCCAAACAACAGACCTATTTCCTGCTCACAGTGAATGAAAAGGGCCAACACCACCATGATGTTCCTAGATACTGGAGTGTGTTTCCATGCAATTGGCTATGGGAATGTTACCACAGCTGTTCCACATGCAATCAGCTAGGGGAGGGCTGCAATTCATGCAGAGGCCATCAGCTGATCATGAGCATCACTGAAAATACACATGCTGCTGCCCAAGCAAAGCAGGTGTGGGTCTCCACATCCACCAGAGAGGGAGTGGGAGAGGCAGACAGAGGCAAATACATGTCAGGGAGGGGTGGGAGATTTAAACTGAAGCATGTTTGTGTCACACACCTACCAGCACAGGGTATCAAACCCCGACAACTATGTAGTGCTATCACAGTTCAATGCGGTTATTGGATGCGCCACATGGGTTACCTGTTGTGGCCCACTCAGAACATATATGTGATGGTGAATGACATCTGTAACAGGGATATGGTAGCTATAAGGTAGGTGATGTACATGTGCCTGTCTGCATGAACAGGTGCCAGTGTCAACACAGCCACACTCTCACAGGAACGTACACACATTTACACACTTGGCAGGGCCAGGAGTACAACTCATCAGTAGTAGGATTGCCACAACACATCACTCTGCAGGTATCACATGCACCTCACGTGTCATACAGAGGTTATATGGGCAAAGATTATGAGGAGGTGTCAGACATCAGGCAGCATGCTTCAGTATGCCCATGGGGGTTGTAGTGAGTGTGGATGTGGACATACGCACCATACAACACCCACACAAACACACAGGATGCCAGTACTGACATGAATGGGTGCATGTCTGCATGGGTGTGTGCTGGTTGACTGTGCCAGCAGGCTATACAAGGGTAGGTGATGGGTATACCTTGGCATCAGGCCACAGGACAATGAACTGCATTGGGGCTCAGGGCTGTATTTTTAGCATTTTCCCACACAGGTGGGTATTGTATCCCCAATCCAGTCACCTGGGTGACTATTTTGTGTGGCCAATGCTGTGCATCACTTGCCATGTATGTGTTCCTTAGTCCATGACATGGACGGTGTCTAGGATGTGCACACCTCCCACATGCATGTACAGTGACATGTGGAACTGTACCTGGGGTATCTGGCCCATGTTGTGAACACAGATTATCATCAGATGTGCCAGTCTTGCCCACCTGTGGCAGGGACTGGTAATGAGCAGCAGGTTTACCCTGCACCTACATTGATAGCATGCTAGCAGCATTCCCTGGTGTCAGTGGCATCTGTCCATACAGGGCATGTTGTCAGGCATGGTATGTCTGTTGTGAGTCACATGTGAAGGCAGCACAGGTAGTGCAGGTGTCCATTGGGAAACATGGGGGAGGTGCACTGTCTCCATGTACATGCATATTGGACAGATGGGAAGGGTGGCATGCCCTCTGTAGCCCACTGATATCACTCCATAGTTACTATCAGTTGCCAATATGCAGTGTGCTACCCGCATATTGGCTGTTGCCTAGGCATGTGTGTGTATGTATGTATGAGACATTGGTGAGACTGTGCTCTGGGTAATATTGGGATTGCTAACTGTGATTGTCTGGCCTTGATGTCACATGTATGGGTATGGATATACACCCCAGCCTCTTAGCTATTTCACAGCTGTTATCACTGTATACACACACACACACACACACACACACACACACACACACACACACACACACACACACACACACACACACCTGTCATGTCTGGGAGTAGAACCCCTACCTAACTAGTTTATTACACTATAGTACTACGCAGTTATAGTACACGCCATGGGTATTACTGGAGTACTCCTTCCCCAAAGATGTATTTCACACTGAATGACATCTGCAGGATTGCCAAAGTAGATAATTTCAAATGTACTGTGACTGACTAGCCTAAAATGCATTGCTCCCTACACAGTGAGATACCCACAAAATTTCCACAACCAACATGTGTAGGTATAGAACCCGACAGAGGTCTATATCACACTACAGCATGAAGCTGTTATAGGATGCACCACAGGGATTACTGGAGTACTCCTTCCCCAAAGGTGCATTTCACAGTGATTGACATCAGCAGGATTACCAAAGTAGGGCATTTGAAATGTACTGCGAGTGACTAGCCGATGATAAATTTCTCTGTACACAGACATTGAAGCACTCACAAAACATCCAGAACTGCCATGGGGGAGATGGAACCCTACCACAGTTCTAAATCACACTCCAGCAGTACAGAGTTACTGGATGCACTACAGAGATTACTGGGCTACAACCTTCCCAGAGGTGTAGTTCTAGGTGGGTGACATCAGCAGCTTTGCCAAAGTTGAGTATATGAATTGTAAGGAGTGTAAGTACCCTAAAAAGCATTGCTGTCTTCACAATTAGACACAGACACGCACACATAGACTACACACACACACACACACACACACACACACACACACACACACACACACACACACACACACACACACACACAGTTGCCAAGTCTGGGATTAGAACACCTACCTAATTACTTTATCATACTACAGCAATACGCAGTTACAGGACATGCTACAGAGATTACTGGGCAACAACCTTCCCAGAGGTGTAGTTCTAGGTGGGTGACATCAGCAGCCTTGCCAAACTTGAGTATATGAATTGTGAGGAGTCTGAGTACCCTAAAAAGCATTGCTCTCTACACAGTCAGAGACAGACAGACACGCATACAAATGCACACACACAGTTGCCAAGTATGGGGTTAGAACACCTACCTAACTAGTTTATCACACTATAGCAGTACACAGTTATGGGACGCGTCATGGAGACTGCTGGGCTACAACTTTACCAAAGGTGTATTTCACATTGGATTACCTCAGCAGGCTTGTCATAGTAGGGCTATGGGGAGGGTGGTGTGTGTATGGGCCATAACCCATTCATGTACAGTTTGACACGCCACATGCAGGCACACATGGGGTCATATGTCACAGGTACGTATATACAGATGATAGATGACTACGTCCTTGTACAGTCATGTTGCATAGCTGGCATGTGCACCACATAGTCTGTAATGCTGACAGATACTGGTGGATTTGCAGTGAGTGACATCTACACCTTATGTGTTTGGGGCCCTTTGGCTGTTTGCTGGGTGGGACAGGCCTGGATGGCTCCTTGTCACAGTGACCCTCTTCCACACATCTATGTATGTCAACCTTTGGCTTATTATAGTGTGTTGTCCTGACATATATGTCTGTATTCCTATCCATTGCGTGTGCAAGGCATGAGTGGTGCATACTGACAACTGTCTGCCCTAACAACTGCAACTGCCAGATATGTCTAGTCCACTGATGTTTGCAGTCATGGCCTTCATGTGTTTCAGTGTGTGAGCATGCCCAGTATGGCCATCTGTATTGAATCTGTGGATCATGTTCAGCTAGTTTGTGCTGCATTGCTGACCTTTGTGCTGTACACCAACAGGTAGCATGCTGTCTCTGCCAGGTATCCATTGATCATTTGGCTTTGACTGTGACTACATTTCTGCATAGCGGGGGGGGGGCACACCTGACAGTTATTACATCACTATGTAGGGTGGGGGGGCACATCTGACTATTTCTACATTTCTACACAGGAGTGGGGAGGCACACCTGACTGTTATTGCATTACTATGTAGGATGGAGGGCACACCTGATTATTTCTACATTTCTGCACAGGGTTGAGGGGACAAACCTGACTGTTATTACATTACTATGTAGGATGTGGGGGGCACACGTGAAACATGTCACATTCGGTATGACGGTACTGGTATGTCAGGTACTCCATTTCATTCTGTATTGCTAACTATCATTATGACTAGAGGCATACCAGTGTACTACAGATCGTGGCTTTGGTTGCCCTACATATTATTCTCTGTCTTCCTACCCTTCAGAACAAACATTCCACTGCCTGCTGTGCTGTGGTCTGTCTGTGTAGGCCGGGAGGGGTTAACCATAGCTATCATTCTGGGGCTGTACCACAGGCTCTGTTTAGGTTTGCCTACACCTGTTCTACTGGCTGAGACTGTTGTTGGGTATGTGAACCATCCTGACTGACATGTGTGGGTCATATGGACACACATGTCGCACAGCACATTTCCTGCAG
>NC_056748.1:456647728-456687728 GCF_019279795.1 Protopterus annectens
ACTTTTGATGATTTTTCACTTTATTTCAGACCTCTGTTGACGTTGCAGGAGCACAGCCTTTCTTAGATTAGTCCTGTATTATACTGTGTGTCAGTTATTGCAGCTTACTGTGGCACATATGATCACAACAAAAATGTCCTAATTATGGAATTTATGTAATGTTTATAAACACAGTAGATAAACTACAACAAAAACATGTAGCCATGACCAACCGTATTAGAAAAAAAAAATGGCAAAGCCATAGCCATCTTAGTCGCTGAAGCCATGTTGTCTGAGCAGCAATTTCTTTAATTTGTTTGTGTGCGACTTATTATACAGACTATCTAACCAGTATGAGGCTCATTTTTAGAAAATGCCCCACAAAAAAGTTTGACTTAATTGTAAATAGAAATCTGGGTGTACACATTTATGAAGTGTACAATGATTAATAAGCAGCATAGTAATTTATAGTACATAGAAACAAACAATATTTGAAAAAAAATATTTGTGACAGACCATTATATTAGAACCTAAGAATATGAGAACAATGTTAGGCAAGTGACCTCAGGATCCATAAGATGCCACAATATACAAACCTTCAAGTATACATAGTTCTTACCACCCCTTACAAGCATTTAGTAGTAATCACTTTCCAAATTGAGCAGGACCATACATGATATTCCTGGTGAAAGCTTTTGTGTACCCATCCAGTCATCAAGACTAGCTTTAAGATAGGCAAAGTAGTATTTGCTTTGACCTGTTGATTTAACTTGTTCCATAGGCTGGGGATATCTTGAGTTAGGAATCTGCTCATTTAGCAAGTTTTGCTTATCTGGGTGTGTAGATTTCGATAGTCTGGGTGTTTGTAGAGCCACTGGTTTAGCAAAGAAATAGAGGCAAAATAGCTGGTGGGCTACTGAGTATGAGGAGGGTCCTGATAATCTATTGGAACAGTTGAAGGATTTAAGGATTTCAATTTTCTTGGTTAGAAATCTTTCAGGACTTTGCAGTTGAGCAATTTATTTGGATTTGCATATCCCGGAGGGGTACCGTATAATCATGATGAGCCTTATAAGGGAAGGGTAGTGGCAGGACAACCTATTTAGATTTTGAAGACATACTCCACTAGAAACTTACTGGGTCATATAGGAGAATTATCTGACTATGCTGGAAGCATGATGACCAAATGAGAAAAAGTTACCTCCTACATAACCTGCAGAGTTTCTTATAATAGTATCTGTCTGAAGAGGAGTACCATTTATAACATAAAATGGAACTGCTTTTATTTATTTTTTTGTCAAACACTACTATGCTCTATGCTACCTTTTTTTGTGCATTTAGCTTGAGACTGTTTTCAGTACACAGGTTATGTGTATATTCCAGTCCTTGTTGGAGCTGTTTAGTATTAGTGGATGAGCAGATAACAGTGTCCACCTTGTAATCATCAGCAATCATTGTGAATCACACTTTTGGGACATTGGTTAGATGCCTGCAAAATGAATGGTAAACAAGAGAGGTTCCAGCACTGCTACCTGTGGTGCTGCAGAAGTTATGATTTTGTATATAGAGAGTACCAGCAACTTTCACAACTTGGAATCTGTTGGACAGCCAACTTGCAATCCAGCAAACAATGTAGGGGTTTACATTAAGATTGTCTACTTTTTCAGTAACACAAGCATGGAACTTAGTGTCAAAAGCCTTTGCCAGGTTGAAATTGCAGTGTATAGAGAGTGACCACTGCCTACAGCTAGTGTAACCTTTTGAAAGCAGTTTGCTAAGTTCAGGAAATATAATCTCCCCATTCATAAAACTAATCTGATTGGAGTCTAGATCAGTTAAGTTGCCTATGTCTGTATAAATGAGTTTTGCTGTGATACATTCCATGGCTTTGCCAATAAAGCTGGTGAGACTGAGGGATCTGTAATTAAGTGGGTCTGTAGATCAGCCTTTGTATAGGGGAGTTACAGTGGTTGTTCTCCAGGCATCAACTACAAACTTTGTGTATGAACTGAGGTTTAACAGTTTAAGTAGAAGCTCAGATACTGCATACTTTGCATTGAGGAGGATGCAGTCATGTGTAGGTTCACAGGTAAGTACTAGGCAATAAGTTTGCAGACCATTACCAGCCTATCCAATAACACATGCTCACCTGAAAATTATATTTGCTGCCTATAATCTCTGGACTACCCCTGTGTTGGCTGCAGCCCACCTGCTGACTGCTCCCTCTCATCTACCTCTTCCTCCAACTCTTACCTGAACATCCCTCAGTCTTCCTACCCCCCTCTCTGCCCTACTCCTCTCCACTGTTAACCTTACCTCCTTTCTGAACTACTCTTTTCTCTTTACCCATTCCTCTTTTAATCTGCTTGTTTTCCTGTCTACCACAGTAAGATATTCTAATAACTCCCTATACCTTGTCCTACCCTGCTCTTCCTTACATTTCTAGACTTGTGCCTTGCTTCCTACCTCCTGTTGTCCTAATCTCAGGCCCGCTACCTCTGCTTTTAGCTAAAATCACACTTAACATATTTTATATTATTATATTTCTTGCACTTCCCCTCTTCCCTCCTTAACCAAACTACTCATCATGCTGCATCTACTTATATCTGCAACATTACTCACTATGCTCTCTATTACTACCGCCTGTCACTTCTACCTCTCAAATCCATTCTTTTGTTCCCCTACCTCACACTCACACTACAGCTTTCCTACTTCATCTTCTTTTTCCATCTCTCCAGACCTATTTAACTCTACTACCACAACTCTGTACATAAGACACATATTTCAAATTCTCAAACCATCTAATAGGACTAAATCTAGACCTCCCAAATACTATCTACTTTTCACATCAGGTGCTTTTCTCTATAAACAATTACTCTCCTCAGGGGACATCCACCCCAACCCTGGCCCCTCTTCACCTTGCCCCTCCCTTTCCCCCCTTTATCTACCTTAACTACGTCCTCCTCACAACCCTCTTCCAACAACCAACCAGATATACAACCTCAGTCCCATTACCCAATACCTTGCAAACACCTAACCTTTTATTCACTAAACATTCAAAGCCTAGCAAATAAAATTACTGAACTACATTCTTGGATAGCTTACAACACCCCTCACATCCTATCCCTATCAGAAATATGGCTTAAGCCTCATACCTCAAACAGTGAAATACTCGCCCCTTGTTACAACATCTACCGCTCTGATAGAACGTCAAAGAAAGGAGGTGGTATAGCCATCCTCTACTCTAACAGCCTTAACCTTTCACCTTACCCCACACCTATTCCTAACTTTTGCCCTGCTGAACTCCTCATTCTAAACCTTCATCTGAATCCTCACAAAAAACTTGCTATCGCTTCCATCTATATTCCTCCTGGCAATAATGTACCCATTCTCGAAAACATACTATTCTGGTTCTATCTCAACATACCTTATGAAACACTCATCCTTGGTGATGTCAATATAGACTGGTCAAAATTTTCTACTGACTCTCCCTTACTCAGTATTCATCTTCATGGTTTCCACCAACTCATTTCTACCCCCACTCATTTCCACAAAAACTCTACATCCAGCTCCACAATCGACTGGATTCTTACTAACTCCCCTCAACATTTCCACCAGCCCAAAACCCTACCGGATTCCCTTAGTGACCATCTCCCTACCTCTATCCTAAGATAGGACCCACATACTCCTAAACCCCACCTCTTTAGAGATTGTCAGAAACTATCCTCATTTAACTCTTCACAGTTTAACTCACTTCTACAAAACATTGACTGGTCCATCCTTAGACAACTTCCCCTGAATGATGCCGTTGACACTTTTAATAGCATTTTCCTGAATACTCTGGACTCCCTAGCTCCCTCTAGAATGATCAGAGTGAAATCTAATCATGACCCTAGCTTTCAACAGAAACTAAGACCATCATGAAACAAAGAGACAGTGTCTGGAAAGCCTAGATCAAAACTAAACAAACTCCTCATCTTCTCAAATACAGACAACTATGTAATCTTGCCAAAAAACAGACAATTATAGACAAAAAATCATTTTATAGCTTAGGCCAGCATAAACATATATCTAACTCCCGAAAATTCTGGTCAACACTTAATAGCATCCTTTACCCAGGCTCTCCCTCTAGCCCATCCCCCTACCCAAACTCGACTCTGGAGGAAACAGCTACCCTACTTAATTCACACTTAATTTCCTCCATCCAAAATATCCTACCCTCTCAACCTAACTCCTACTCCTTACCAGACCCAACGCCCACCACCAATAACACTTTTTTTCTCCTTCCAGCCACTTCCCACTTCTTACATCAAATGTCTACTGCTCAAACTCAAACCCTGCTCTCTCTCTCTCTACTGATAAATTATCTCCCACCTTCCTCAAACTTGCAGCTGACTCTACTGCCTACCCAGTGACTATATTAATTAATAGACCTATTCTATAATCTACTGTTCCTACTCTTTAGATATCTTTCTACATGACCCCTCTACATAAAGGAGGCAACTCCACTGACCCTACCAACTATCGACCTATTGCCATTCTATCCCCCCTATCTAAGATACTAGAAAAATGTATCAATACACAGCTTCTAAACCACCTTTTCAAACACAAGTTACTCACCCCTACTCAACATGGTTTCTGCCCCTATCACAGCACTACTACTTCATAGGTTCATAGGTTCATAGGTTCATACTAGGCTATCTGCCCAAGGGCATTTATAAGCCTAGCCCATAGTTATGTGGCTTTTACCACCCCTTTAGTTTGAATAAAAACTATGCCTATCATTTTTCTGTGCCTCTGTCAAGCAGTGACACTGAAGTAATCCCTGGGGTATATCTGCGATCTCCCATCCATTGGTCAAGATTCCTCTTGAACAAGGCCAGCGAGGTGCTCTGCCTCACATGTACCGGGATTTTGTTCCACAGCATAGGGAGTCTCTGGGTGATGAATCTGTCCCTCCAGCACGTTCTATTTATAACCGTGTCAAGGTTTAAGTCTCCGCCCTTGTGGTTCTGAGGATCTAGATTTTTGAGGTGAAGCATATTCATCAAATCTGGGTTTGACATGGCCTTATATGTCAGGCACAGGTCACCTCTGAGCAAGCGGTATGAGACTGAATAGAGCTGGAGTTCTTTCAGTCGGGCAGCATAAGACATATTTTGAGACCCTTTATCCTTTTGGTGAGGAACTTTTGGGGCCTTTCAAGCTGCAGCAGGTGTCTGGTCAGATACATTCGAGCGGGCATTGTACTCAATCATTGGTCTAATGAGTGATGAGTACAGGGGGACGATGACCTCCCTTGATCTAGATGTGAATCCCTTCATGATCAGGTGGGCGATATAGAAGGTTTTCCTAACTACTTTAGCAACATGTGTGTCAAGCGAAGGCTACTGTCAACTTGGGTCCCCAGATCCCTGATGACTTTTTCTGTGCTCAGTGGATTGCCACATATATGGTAGCTAGGGGTAACCTTGTTTTTCCTGAAGGGTATGACTATGCATTTTTTGGCGTTTAACTTTAGGCCATGGCTCTGGCACCAGTTATCCGTTTCTGTGAGGCCCTTCTGGAGGATATCTGTGTCAGATGTGTTTTCGACTATGGCGCCCAGTTTGCAGTCATCTGCAAACTTTGTCAGCCATAACCCTCCTGTGTTTGCTCGTACTTCAGAAAAGTAGATGCCGAACAAGAGTGGACCCAGGACTGAGCCCTGTGGGACACCACTTGTGACAGGCTTTGAGTCTGACATGGCTCCAGCAACTCTGACCCTGTGGGTTCTGTCACTTAGCCAGTTTGCAACCCATCTTGTGATGTATGGGTTTACATTCAAGCTGATGAGTTTTTCGATGATACCTGAGTGAGGTATTGTATCGAAGGCCTTTGCCAGGTCGAGGTAGGCTGTATGGACTGCCTTTCCCTCATCAATGGCCTTGGTGACTGTCTCGAAAAAGTCAACCAAGTTTAAGAGGCAGGATCTGCCTTTGACAAAGCCAAACTGGGTTGGATCCAAAGTCTGCAAGTTCCCTATGTCTTTATTTATGAGTTCCATTATAATCCTCTCAATGGCTTTGCAGATAAGGCTTGTCAAGCTAATGGGGCGGTAATTTCCAGGGTCTGTGGAGGCACCGCCCTTATGAAGTGGGACCACAGTTGCCGTGCGCCACTCCTTGGGTACGTATCCTGAGGTGAGGCTTAGATTAAACTACTGCTCTACTCTCCTTCACCCACACCATTGCAGAATCCCTGGACAATAATAAACCTAAGTCCTGTCTCTTTCTAGACCTCTCCAAATCTTTTGATATAATATCCCATCCTTTACTTCTATCTAAACATGCAAACTTTCACCTATCCTCCTCCACCCTCAGCTGGTTTGCTATCTATCTATCTGAATGCCAACAATCAGTCAAATGGCTCTCCTGTTCTCCTTTCCTGCCTATCTCTACTGGTGTTCCTCAAGGTTCCATCTTAGGCCCCCTCTTATTCAACATCTTCACCAATGACCTCTTCACCTCTTGCAATCAGTCATCTCTACAATACGCTGATGACTCCACTATTATTTCTACAGCCAACATCTCTGACCTACACACTCTAACCCAAAAAGCTCTACTTTACACCAAACAATGGCTTTCAATAAAGTTACTATTCCTCAATCCCAAAAAAAAACAAACTCTTGCTCTTCCTCCCCCGTTCTCGTGCTCAACATAGATCATCATTTGTCATTAAGTCTTGTAATAATACAGCCATCCAACCTGACACCCACTCTAAACTCTTGGGGGTCATCATTGACGATGAACTAAAATTCAATCAACATATACAGCAATGCATAAAGAAAACCCATCAGAAACTAGGTCTCCTATATCGGAACAGAAAATACCTCACTCCTGAGGCTAGACTCACCCTTGGACAAGCACTTCTCCTCCCCTCTCTCCTGTATGCTGCCCCCAGTTCTCACAAATATTCAAACTACTACCCTGAACAAACTTCAACAAACCTACCACAAAATAGCCAGATTCATTACTAACTCTCCAAACAACATGCACCACTGTATTGCCTTAAAGTCTCTACAATGGCTGGAGCTCTCACAACTACTACATCTCTACCAATTTCACATGCTGCACTCTATGCTCTTTAAACCCTCCTGCTGTCCATCTCTATCTCTCCTTGTTTCTATCTATACCCCTTCTCGATCTCTCCACACCTCAAATCAGCAATTACTCGATATCTACCACCCTAATAGGTCTGTAGGTAAGCAACTCTGCAAACACTCTGTGGCCCAAGCTTGTAATAAACTTCCCCTGGATATACGCTCTACCTCTCACACTCCACTATTTAAAAAAGAACTGAAGACACATTTATTCAACTCCAGATCCTGTCCCTGCTCTGACCCTACTTAGCTCCCCCCCCCACACTCACATCACTCTCAGTAGATCCTACTGACACTCTTGACTCTCCCCCATTGTTCCGAAACAAAGAATTTAATTTTGTCAGAAAAAAAAAATTTTTAAATGTATTTTCTCTTTTTTAATTATAATCTTCACATGTAGTTGTTTATTTCTATTGCTTACTATTATTTTTTATTTATTTTTATTTATTTTACATTTGTTTACCGGGAAAGTCTGACTGGATATATGTCCATTTTCAGCAGAGGCCCGGGGAGAAAAGCTCCAGAAAAAGTACAGTTCCATAAAGAAAATAGAGAGAAAGATTGCAAGTACATGTAAATATACATAGTTCAGTAGGATACAAGCATACATTTGAATAAATGCATTCATATGTAAGGTGCTAACATACAGATAACAGGTTTGACTTCGCTTAAGGTAACAAATATTTAAAATTTCATATTGGGAATTAGGTCATTTAATAGTTCAGGCTCAGTTAGAATAAGAGTAGACAGAGTATCCACAAAGTGCAGGTAGTAGTTAGTCTGGGTTTAAACAGGGACATTGCCATTGTGTTTGGAGGTGGTGTTTGAGGCTTTTTTTGAACAGGGTTAGGGAGGGTTGGAGAGTGAGTGTGGCAGGTATTTTCTGTTCCGATATAGGAGACCTAGTTTCTGATGGGTTTTCTTTATGCATTGCTGTTTGTAATACTTGTTTTTCTTGTACTGTAATTATATATTGTATTTTCTGGAGCTTTTCTCCTCGGTCTCCACTGAAAATGGGACAAAATCCCAGTTGGACTAACCCGGTTAACAAATGTCAATAAATAAAATAAAATAAAAGTTCCAGACACCATCAAGGAGGGCAATACAAGACTGACAAAGGAAGAATCTGGGGCTGTCTATTCTATTATCTAAGTTTATCTTGAAAGTGGTAAGGGTGCTCCTCTATTTGACATGCAATGAGCACGTACTTGAATGGTGGCTGGAATACATTTGGATATGAATTTGCCATATTGAGTTTTATTTATCAATTAATGAAAGTTTTGTTCCTTTTATTGGGTATTTGAGGATCTAATTGTTCTGCAAAGGAATAGGAGATCAAAGAAAGGTGTATATCTTATGACTCTAAAGACTAGACACAGATCATCCTGTAGGAGTCTAAAGGAAACTGATTACAGACAGAGAGTTGCAGTTCTGTCCTGATAACTGAGATTTGTGTGGCACCATATTTTGTCATTTAGGAAACTATGAGATCTCTCACATTGAGTGAAATGTTTAGACAAATACATGCCAAAAGGGGGATTATATTATTATAGTGGGGGCAACAGTATAGGTAAGTTGGAAAAATGTAGCACTAAATTTGTCTGTTAATATGTTGGCTATATATTTGTGATCAGAATGTGTGATATTGATGAGCTCAGTACATTGTGGGACATTATTCTTTAATTTCATGATATGACTGTAGAAAGATTTGCAATTTCCATTTATATCTATAGTGAGCTTAAACTCATATTCTGTTTACATTTTCTAATAGTAACCTTAAGTTTCTTGCTGGCAAGTGTCAGTGTTAACTTGAGGTAGAAAAATGGGGAATTCTTAAAATGTTTCATGATTTCTTTTTTTTTTTGACATACAGTTTATTAATACAGGAGTCCCACCATAGAGATTTATTCCTGAATGTACCATAATATTTGTTGGATGATGTGACTCCCCTGCACTGGCCCAGTAATCAAGGAGCTTCAATCCTCACCACTGGCAACAGTGAGGGATGTACACAATGGGAGGATGACAAGTACACACACAGTAAAGTGCAATTTTCCTTAAGAGCACACAGAGATCACAGTCAGTCTGGGGCTGGTTTATCAGCTACTATAAGGCCCTTACAAAGGGTGTCCAATCCTACTGTGTAATGTTACTATTATCCAAATGGTAGCTTTGACCAAGAGCAAGGCTATTTAAGAGTGACCTGTACAGTGTCACCAAATATGTATGTAAGTACTCTCAGAGCTTAAATATGTCTCATAAATGTCAGCCACAAAGGTTTAAATATATTTAATAATAAATAGTAAAAGAACAAAACAATACTCAATAAACAAACACAGTTACTTCAGAGTTCAAAATCACAGGAAATAGTCTAAAACAACATTGCAAGACAGTCTCAAATAAATATACAAAACATCATAACTAATCTTTACTATATTCCTATTTATATCTAAAAGAAATTACTGTACGCTGGTTACTTACTATTAGCAAGGCAAGTGCAGATGTTGATGATGAGTGGATGTTCTTGCTAGGGCCAAGACAAAATACAAAATGCACAGTCTCTTTCCGAGAGAGTTCTTAAGTCAATATCAAATATTACTGCTGGGTCAGCTTGGATGACATCACTCTTTGTCACCTGACTTCAGCTCCCAGGCTAAACAGAAATTTAACAGAATTTAACACCTCTGCATGAGAAATACATATCTCTCAGAACTGTGCAGCTGCTAGAAAGTCATAAAATAATAAAACACTTTTTTACATTTTAAACCTGGAACTACTTCTCTCCAAGACAACAGAAAAAAAACTTCTAGCTCTAGACATCCTGTCTCCTTGCTGCATTGAAACTAAATTTTATAGAACACCATAAAGCACTTAATTTCAACTTATTTTCTTGAAGTTGTGTAAGTTAATCTTCTGTGTTCCAGTAGGGTATGCTGTGGTTACATTTTTGAAGCTCAGTACATAACATACAGTTCTGTATAAATCATATCAATATATTCGCAAATAACATAGAATTATTTAAAAATTGCCAGATAGTTGGGCTGGCAGTGTCACATTCCTTTGTGTCACAGATGGGTACTAACTTTTCTCAGCAGCTGTTTAGTTGCCGGTAAAATTTGAATGTGAATGTAGCAGCCCTCTGAGTTGAATCTATATTTGGGGGATTATTAGGAATTTTGCATTGGTATTCTACAAGCTGAAATAGTTTTGCTCTGAAAACGTATGTTAAGACAATCTCATTTGGGGGTTAAGTGTTACCTGTATATGAAACAAAGAAAATTATTGATTTGTGGTCTGATTTAACCAGGGATGAGGAGATACATTGTGGGCTGCAGGTGATGGATAGGTTAGTAAGGACCAAATCAAGGCTGTCAGAGCCTCTAGTAGGCAACTTTATAATTTTGTCCAGTACATTGATGTTAACAAAGTGTTGAAAATGCTAAGCATATCAATTTTGAAGGCCAATGTGTGCTGTTTAAAGCACAGGGAATTAGACTCTCCTGTCAAGAAGGTATTTGGTTTTATATATCATATTGTACTCTGTCTCATCTTGGTAGCTCTCTCCACTCTTTCATTCACAATTCTCCTCTCTCTCTCTCTCTGCTTTTCTGTCTCTGCCTCCTTACTGATCTAGCCTTTCACCTATGAGCACACCTTTACAGCTTTTACAACTTTAGCACTGTCTCTCCCTCCCTGGTCAAACTATGTATACCCTTGCCTCCCACCCTCTCATATAACCCCTTTTTCTCTCTCTAACAGCTCTATCACATTATCTGACTGTACTCTACCCCTTTTTTCTCCTTTTTAAAGTACTCAACGCTTACCCAATTATTAACTTGAAAGCACAAAACAATCTCTTTCTCCTTAACGCCCCCCCATTTGCATCTCTACTTTAAAAGACTGAACTAGAATGCCTTAATTTCACAAAGACTGTACTACATTTGAAGTCTGTACTATAAGATCTTTTGTTCCTTAAAATAATGTATTTTATTACATTCCTCTCATGCGTCTTACTGTAACTGCTTTACTGTACTGTATTGCCTTCCTCTTACAAGTTTTACTATAACTCTGGTTAAGGTGTTTACCTTGCAGACACAAGGTGCAGGGTTTGATTCTCTCTTGGGGTAAATGGCTAGACTTAAAATAGCCCACAAGGGCAGTTAGTCTAGTATGAACCTGTGAACTCTAATTATTTCATTTCTTCCTTATGTTTTGTTTATTCTGTATTTAAATTTTGTAACATGGAACTTTTCTCCCTGGGCCTCCACTGAAAAGGGGCTCTTTTTGGCCCAGTCACACTTTCCTGGTAAAGAAATGACAAATAAATAAATATTTAACCCCTGAATGGTGTTAAAATAATTTCCATGATTTTAGAGTGACATTGATGAGGATTTGTAGCAAGCTAATAGACAGATAAAGAAAATAAATAATGCCATCCTACTTTATTGCAATTTCTTTGAAACTAAATAAAGTGTGGTAACATTTTTGAAAACACATCTACTTACACAGACAAAGAGAGAGTAACTAATTTTTAAATTGTTATTTGTTCAGCCATCTTTGATAAAGCTAGACAGATTTTTTCAGATTTCTGCAACATGAATTCTCTATATGGCATTGTCTATGGTTTTATGAGGTCAGAATTTCTGCACAAGACCTGTGAAATCTTCAGCCACATTTGAAAAGAAATTCTGCTCACGCCACTTCACCTGTGCAGAATATGTGACTTTACAGAAGAACATATTGCTTGTGTTCATTGTTAGTTTGCTGACCCTTTACTAGATACATATCATCTTGCATCCTCACAGTACCAAGATGCCAAGTGTATGCAGATGGAGGGCATTTTATTCTTAAAATACATTAACTGCATAGCTATTCTATGTCATTACATTAATAACACTTCCTAGCATCTTGGGTTGTCTTTCCAATCATATTTTGTTATTCTATTCAGAATTCAGGTAGACTTTTCAGAAAACCATTTACTGAACGCAGCTACTCACTACTCTAACCCTGCTGTGCTTGTGTATTTTTCTTCTTTTAGGGGAGCCTTCCATGAAATACCATCCATCAATCCATCCATCCATCCATCCATCCATCCATCCATCCATCCATCCATCCATCCATCCACAATCCCCTTTTCCTATTTTTACACCTGAGGTTGAGGTATCACATCGGCAGTGACAATCATCTACAGTCTAGCTAAATGATGCACATCTCTTGGTGACTAGCCCTGCAAAATACCATCCTTTAATAATTCCTAGCATCATGCTGTTCGTTCATATCTTAAAGCGCTTGATTCTCTCACTTTGTCTCTCTCTCTCTGTCTGACCATGCTTCCTGCTAATCATTAGCCTCATCTTGGCGAATAGACTCATTTGTTTCCTCATCACCAAGAATGAGAGTAGGTTAAGAGGGACCATCATTAGGATAGCCATCAGGTGTGGTTAGAGAGTATTTCAGTGGAAGAGGGGGTATTGATTGTACTGACCATGTTAGTGTACTCAATTCTGCAAGGGACTTTGCCAGCAATTAGCCATTCCCACAGTCATCCTGTAAGTATGGTAAGTTGTTTCTTTAGTGACCACTGAAGAAATCAGATTTCTGTATGTGCTCTGCAAGTACCTGCAACCCTTCTGTCCCTCCAAGACAGCTGAATGGGCCACACAAATTTGTGAAAGGGGCATATGGTTTGAAAACAACCAAAAGGTAAACTTTATCTGCCACTCTCCAGATGCATTTTCTTTGAATGTTTGTTTCAGTGCTGCTTCATTAAATGTGTGAGTTTCAAGAGCAGAGAAGTTTATTATTAATGCCAAGTCTGTTTTCATTGTGAGACTGTATTGTTTTGTCTATCAAATGTCTATCAGTGTTTATGCTATAAAATTTGAAATAAAAGTGTTAAATTAAATCAAAATATCTGCAATCATTGTAGAAGTAAAGAAGAAAACAGTATGCACAGTGAGAGGTTTTAATAGTGTTTATGGTAACTAGGAAGAAATAGCCAAGTAATGGCACACTGAAATAGCTGCAGGGTGGAGGGCCCTGATCTCTTACCCTACATAAGGTCACATTTGACCATGATTTGGCTCTGCTTTACATGCAGTTTTATACCATGACTCTGGAACCATTATTAGGAGGGCATGTGTGTCTTGGGGGATTCAATAACTACATCTAGTGTGCAATTACCTGCAAACTTGGTCAGCTAGAGACCTTTGACTAGCCTTCACTTCAGAGAAGTAGATGTCAAAAAGGAACAGATCCAGCCAGAGCCCGAGGGCAGGTAGGGTGGCTGTGAGGGGGCACATTCATTACCCTGCCTAGGGGTTTGACCATGATCCAGCTCTGGAGCCAGCAATAAGCCCTGAGGGATTACACTAGTGAGTGGCCTTTTTGAGGCTGTAAACTACCCTATCCTGACTTCATGTGTCCTAGCTGAGTTACCATCTGCCTCATATCAATGCATCTGCTTACCTGTAACCTCAGGTAATCTGTTGCTATCTGTATAAAGTATTAGTATTTTTTTTGTAACTCATGAAATTTTATGTTATCTGTATAAAGATTGTACATGCTTTTCTCCCTGGATCTCTGCTGAAAATGGGTTCTTTCTGATCCAGTCGGAACTTCCCAGTAAATAAATGTCAAATAAATAACTAAATAAATGACTAAATAACTAAATAAATCAATCTATAAGCCAGCTGGCTATCCAGTGGGTAAAGCAGGTAATTATACCTAATTTAGTGAGATTATCTACAATGCCTGAATAGATTATTGTGTCTAATGCCTTTGTCAGGTCATGGTAAGCAGTATTTCCCATCTTGTCCTTATCCATTGCTTTGGTGAGCTTGATGAAGTTCATCGGGTTGAGTAGGCATTGCTTGTCCTTGACAAAAACAAACTGAGTTGGCTCCAGTGTCTGAAGGTTTCGTATGTCATCATTTATCAAATCCATGAGTATTCTTTAAATGGCTTTACATATGAGACTAGACAGGCTTATGGGATGATATTTCTGGTGGCCTGGCCTGCCCTTGTGCAGAGGGATAACTGTTGTGGTCCTCCATTCATTTGGTACTAAGGCTGTTTGGGGGGTACAGTTAAATAGTGATTTTAGTGGGCCTGATAGTTCATGCTTTATGGTATTAAAGAGGCATCCTGGGATATTATCTGGTTCCATTGATCCATTGCGGTTTTGGTCTTGAACAGTACTTTAAAGACTTGTTCTCTAGTGATAGCTGGGGAATTAGTGGATTAAGGTACTTTTTGTGTGGTGTCTGGGGGGTGAGAGTGGGGTAAAACTGGAGCTGAATTTATTCAACAGCCAATTTGCTATATCATCTAGCTCAATATAAGTATTTCTGTTTACAATTAGTTTGGTATATTCTTTTGTATTGCCTTTGAGATTGTGAACAATGCTGAAAATTGCCTTACAATTGTCCTTAGCCTGGGAGGCTACTTTTACTCCAAACTTACCATTGATAGACTTACTTCATCCCTTGTATTGCTTATTTAGTTTGTTGAGTAAGGTCTTACCTTGCTGGGCATTGCACTTCCTATTTTTGGATATGATTTTCTTCCTTCTAACGTACAACCTATTAATGCTAGGATTTCACCAGGATGTTTTTTTTTTAAGTTTGTCCTATGCTTATTTTGGGTAGGTACCGCTGCCTCAGTGTAGCTGTATACATGAGTGCAAAAGGTGTTTGTGAAAGGATCCACATATGCAGCACTGTTCCCTTGGTTTGGGGGGCTTTATAGATTCATAGATTCATAGACTGCTTGTAGGTTAGTAACCTGGAGGGGGGCTTTCTAAGCCTAGCCAGGGTTTTTCCAAAATGATAACAATGCCCTGCATCCAAGTAGGACATTGAGGGCGAGGTATTTATAAGCTACCTCTATCCAAAAGGGACATAGGTGCCAGGGCTGGTGCAAATTTCCTGTTCCCCATCCACTTGCCTAGGTTGTGCTAAAACTGGGTCATAGATGAAAATGCTGCCAGTGTGTCACTAGAAAGTAGGAAGTTTGCCTTGGAATAATTCTTAAAAATTACAGTTAGTCAGTGTTACAGGCTTTATGTTTTTTCTCAGAGGAGATAGATTTATGGTCTTACCTGGCCAGTAAGGAAATTACAGTGTGTGGGGGGTGGGATTCTTCCTCTATATTGGTAAAAATTAGGTCAAGGATATTTGTACCCCTAGTGGATGTTCAGACTAGCTGATCCAAGACATTTGTGTCACAAAATCCAAGAATCTTTAGGCCTGCAAATCTGGGGTTCCATATGATTCCCAATTTATAGTGGGGTGGTTAAAGTAACCCATGAATATGGTACTGGGTCAAATGGGGAGAGACTCTAGTTCATATAAGTAAAGGTGTGGGCTTTTTGGGTCATAGATAGGGTCCTATAACACACAAATAAATAGTATGGGACTTTGATTATGGTGAGATGTACATGGAGAACCTTATGTGTCATAATGCTTGACCAGCCTTGAAGTGTGTTTGTTTTTCTTATGTAAATTCTGACACCTCCACATTTTGTCCCTTTCTGTGCAGCACCTGATCTAATTATTTTTCATTTTTTCCTTCTGTTTTTATTAAAATTCATGGATACAATCAGGTCCTAGAAAACAGGAGATTGTTTACTTAGACTATTTTAATTAGCCATTGTATGTTTAAACTTGATAGGTTCATATGTAGGCACTACTAGGCTAATGACCACAAGGATGTTTTAAGCCTAGCCATGCATGAAAATCTCTGACAAGTTCTGGTACCCTAGATATTATATGCAGAGGCTTGGGAGATGAAACATTTACAGGTTGCCTGTGCCCATTAGAGACATAGGTGTCAAAACAGGGATACATTTCTTGCTCCTCATCCAATTGTCCTTTTGAATTGGGTTTGAGTGGAACTCTGCTTCACATAAATGGGGAACCTGTTCCAGAGAAGGGGAAGTCTCTGGAATACATTCCTATCTGTCCAGCAGGTGCTATTTATATCACAGACAAGGTTTGTGTCTTTAGAACTGGTAATTCTGGTACTGTTTGTTTTGTTGATATGCAGGAGGTCCATCAGGTTGGGATTTGACAATACCTTGTATGTCAGGCATAGATTTCCCCTCAACAGCCTGTAGGAGACAAAATACAGGGATAGGGCCTTGAGGTGGTCTACACAGGACATGTTACTTACACCCTGTATTCTTTTAGTGAGGACCCTCTGTGGGCATTCCAATTGTTGGATGTGCCTGGTTAGGTACATACCAAAGGGGGCATTGTACTCAGTGATAGGTCTGATGAATGCCAAATATGGTGGAATGATGGCATCCTTGGACAAAGATACCATACCTTTGTTTATATGTCACACAATGTACAATGATTTCCTCATTGCTGTAGATATGCGATGGTCAAAGGCTAGATTACTGTCTATATGTGTCCCCAAGTCCCTGACTACTAGGTCAGCTCTCAGGGGTGTGTTGTCAAGAGTGTCCTGCAGAGTTCTACAGCATCAGAAAGACAGAAGAGAGACTTCCAGCGATTTAAGTACCTCCATTTGGCTTCTTTTGCTGTTTTTTTGCTTACTGCACTTTATTCTAGCCGTTTATTAAGCCTTGCTACTTATTTTAACTGTATTCTGTTAAATATTGTTGTTTGCACTTTATTTGCTCTTTCTAAGTTAAACTCAACTGTAATACTGTTGTAGGCTACACACTCAAGTGCACTAGCCATTTTTCTGCTTTAAATAGTGTTTTTGCAGTTCTAACTGTTGTATTTTTTGAAAAAAAAAATTCTATCTCCCCCCTTTTCTGTAACTAGAATAGTCCGGATTTCAGATTTGATACTTCAGGACTGTATTGTGGTTTCTGTGTTGCCTAGACCATACTGAGATAGAGGGAATTCTCTTCTTATCAGTGGGAGTGGTAAGCTCTGATCCGCCTATCTGTCACTAAAGGAGTGGTTTCAGCTCAGAAATAGTCTTTTTATTGGCCATTTTGAGCTACTTTTATCCCTTTCATCATTCTGTTTAAAAAAACATGTTTGTGCAGGTTTGCACGATGTGCAGTGCTGCTAAGCTAAGGTAAACCATTACTGGTGCCTTAAAGTCTGCTCTTCAAATTTTCCCTTAGACTTGTTAACTTTTATCTCTGAGCACTCAAATTAGACATTTAAATCTAGCACTTGCTCGGAACATCTTGTAGCATTTATTGCAAGCTCATCCACTGCTACTAGCACTAAACCTTCCATAAAAGAAACAAAAAGCTTCAGTACTTAATCTAAACATAAATAACTCAGTACTTAAAAAGCTGATCACTTTTTCCAGGCATGTCCAAAGGTCAGTTTCTGATGCTTTCTCCTGTTAAACTGGTGAACCTGGGCATCCTGAGGCAATGTAGCAATTGGCTCATGTACACAGACAACCCTTTCCTCCTACCACCAAACGCATCCACTTGTGAGAGATGCAAGTACACAGCCAAACTTGAGGCTTCGCTCTCTCTCAATCCAAGACTGGGTCAGCCAGTCAGGAGGAGAAGGTTAACACACATATCACATCACAGAGAACACATAGCTCCACTGTTCGCACACCACCGCTATCACATAGTAACACAAACACACAACCACTTTCACGGAGGCTCTCCTAAAAAATCTGCCCAAACAACAGAGACCTCCAAGGCACAAGTGCAAACAACCATTTCATCCAACAACAACCAATAAGACACATAGCCCACACAAACAGTGTGCCACTCAAGCTGATCCCCTAAGTCAGAACAATGTACCAAACTCATTAGTCATATGTGATTCAATTGTAAGGCACACTGACATCCCACTCACTAGGCTAAATAAGGAGAAAGTCACGGTCAGCTGCCTGTCGGGTGCCAGGATTCACCACATAATGCATGCACTTGGGTCTCTCCACAGCAAGTTCAAATATGACTCTGTCATTCTACATGGTGTGAATGACCTAAGACTTACCTTCCTGGACTACATGAAAAGAGACATGGAGGAGTTCTCTGATCTTGTAGCCCAGGCAGGTATGACACTAGCCTTGAGTAGCATCCTACCATCACCAAGAGTGATACCACAGTACAAGTAGAAAATGACTGACTTCAACAATTGGCTAAGTTTCTGGTGTCATTCAAAGAGGATCCAGTATCTGTCTGCTTAGGATGACATGATAGACAGACTTCAATGCTTTGCCAGAGATGGCCTCCATCTCTCACCCCTGGGATTCTGGATACTGACCAAGGCCCTTGCCACCTTATAGTGCCTTTTTTAGGTAATGCTCTGAAGATAAATTTAGCACCATAACATCTGCTAGCAAATGCATCCTAAAGGTTATGCTACTCAGTACTAGAAGTCTAAACCTCAAAATGCACTCGCTCAAGTCACTCCTCAAACTGGAGAACATCGACATCTGTGCAGTAACAGAGATCTGATTCAAGGCTCCTGAGAGCACCCCTGCACTACCAGGTTACAATGCATATCACACCTTTCAGCCCTCAAATATGAATCAAAGCCCTAAGGGATGTGATGACTGAACCCCCAAAGGCAAAGGTATATCCATCTTCATAAAAGATACACACACCTCCAGACTTGTTGCACACCATAACACATTAGAAATACTTCAGGCACAGTTAACACTGGACAAAACTGCAGTCCATGTTGGGGCCTGCTACAGATCCCCCACAATGTCCCAGTACTGCCACTCTGCATTCTTTGATACTCTGGAAAACATCAAAGTCCAGCCTAATACCCTTATACTGGGAGACTTTAACTACCCCTCCATTAGTTGGAACAACTACTCCTGCTCCAACGCTTTTGTCCAACGTTTCCTGGAATTCATCAACTCCAATGCCTTAGACCAACTCATCCTCACCTCCACTAGGGGAAATAACATTCTTGACCTAGTCATTACAAACATGGGGTGCTGCTCTACTCCTATGATAAACCCCTCCCTGGTTTGATCCGACCACAAGTTAATCACCATTGATATCCAAATCCTGCCCCCACTCCCAAAAAAGCAAACCACTGAAAAACTTCTCCAAAGCTAACTTTGAGCTTCCAAGGACAGATGTGGCAAGCTTCACATCATCCATAGAAATAGGGAATGGAAGTATGGCTGCTGAATCATACACCAAGGCACTGTATGAGCACCTACACAATTGCATAGATAGGGCCATACCAAACACATCCAAGATGCTCTCCTCTAAAAAAAGGAAGCCAAAGAGATGGACCCCTGCCATTAACAAACTCTACAACAGAAGGAAAAAACTGTTGCAGAGAAAGGTAAAGTCCAATGACTGGAGACATTCCCTCAGAAATCTCAGTAAAAAAATGAGATCCTCATCAAATCCTCCAAAGCTAGTTATGAAAACAAAATTGCTACAGATTCTAATGACAACTACAAGGCTTTTTTTTAGCTATGTCAAGAATATGCATAATAATATGCAGATTTGCTCGGAGCTACAGCACAACAGCACCACTTATACTGAACCAGCTGACATTGCCAATATCTTGGCAGACAGATTCAGTGCAAATTTTACTCCCTCCTCACTCCTTAAAGGGCTCATCCTCATACCCAAGGAATACCAAATCCCTATTATCATGATTGCACAAATAAAAACCACACTGACCAAAACTAGGGACACAGCTTCCATGGGACCAGATAATATACTGGGTTGCGTCCTGCATGATCTACAAAAGGAACTGGTGCCACACCTGAGTGCTCTGTTCAACTACAGCCTCAGTTCGGACTTTGCTCCCACTGAATGGAACACTGCTACAGTCATCGCATTCCACAAAGGGGGTGCAACTACTGACCCTGGGAACTACCACCCTATCAGCTTGACAAGCCTGATCTATAAGGCTATGGAATGTATTATTACATATCTTATAAATACGGATATAGGGGACCTTCAAACCCTGGACTCCATGTAGTTTGGGTTTGTGAAAGGGCTTAGAATGTCTGCTAAATTTGATAGACTTCTTCGAAGCTGTCATCAGAGCAGTGGATGAAGGCAAGGCTGTCCACACACCCTATCTTGATCTAGCCAAAGCCTTTGACACCATCTCACACTCTAGATTCATTGATAGGCTCACTAATTTGGGCATTAACCCTTACATCACTAGATGGGCTGCAAACTTTCTCACTGATAGAACCCACACAATGAAAGTAGCTGACTCCAAATCTGACTACTGGGCAGTTACAACTGGACTCCCACAAGTATCAGTTCTGAATCCCCTCCTGTTTGGTATCTACTTCTCTGACACCAACACCAAGAGACTCTGGTTAACCATATTCTTGGATGACTGCAAACTGGGAGCTATTATTGATTCTCAAGCTGATGTGGACATCTTACAAAAAGGCCTCACAGAGACCAACGACTGGTGCCAAAACCATGGTCTTAGGCTAAATGCCAAAAAATGCATAGTCATTCCCTTTGGGAAAAACGCGATGCCCACATACTACCATATCGAAGGGAACCCACTTAACTCTGAAGGAGTTATAAGGGATCTAGGGAGACAGGTAGATAGCAACCTCTCATTTGACAACCATGTCACCACTGTAGTTAGGAAGTCCTTCTACATGGCACATCTCATCACAAAAGGTTTCTCATCCATTAAAAAAGAAGTCTCTCTCTACTTGTCCCTCATCAGACCCATTATAGAATACAATGCCCCATTTGGCATGTACCTCACTAGACACCTCCAACAACTGGAGAGGCCACAGAAATTCCTCACTAAGAGGATCTTAGGACTCAAACACGTGCCTTATGCAGATAGACTTAAAAAACTTAAACTACACTCCATCTCATACTGCCTACTTAGAGGTGATCTCTGCTTGACATACAGAGCCATGTCTGATCCAGTTTTGCTTGGCATGCTTCATCTGAAAAAATCCCAATCCTTCTATGCTACTCACTTCAAAGACCTCAGCCTTATCACCACATTAAACAGAACATGCTGGAGGGATATATTTCTAACCCAGAGACTTCCAGTACTCTGGAATAAACTCCCCATTCATGTCAAGCAGAGCACCTCACTGGACCTATTCAAGAGAAATATTGATGAGTGGATGCAAAATAGGAAATTCAACCCTGGGATCACTTCAATCACACTGCTAGATAGGGGCACAGGGAACTAACGTCTGGTAAGCCAGATGACTGGGAACACTATAGGGCTATACTTGCAATTGCTCCAGGGCCATTAGCCTAGTACGTACCTATAAATCTATGGACCTATGACAGTAAACAGGGTGGATGAATTCTCGAAGGATGCTATTTTGCATTTCTTGCCATTTAGTTTTAGTCCGTGGCTCTGACACCAGTTATTTGTCTGTGTCAGTCCATTCTTGATAAAGTTTGTGTCAGTGGGGGATTTTATGACTGCTCCTAATTTGCAATCATCAGCAAATTTAGAGATCCAAAGGCCATTGACATTACCCTTGACTTTAAAGAAGTAAATGCCAAAAAAGGAGTGGCCACAGGAACGACCCCTGGGGGACTCTCCTTGTGACTGTCATCTTTGTATAGATGGAGTCTCCAATTCTAACTTCCTGGCTCCTGCCTGTGAGCCAGCTGGTTATCCACTACATGACATAAGGGTTTATACCTAACCTCCTGAGTTTCAATTAATTCATTAATTTATTATAGTGGACCCTTCCAAGTCCTACAATGATTTCACTATGATAAGTAAAACTACAAAAGCATGCATCTAAAATCCAGAGTGCTATCACACTAAATTAATTGTTGTACATCTCTCAAAACATTGTTAAGTGCTGTCAAGCACACAGTAATGCTTGTCAGTCCTAATGATAGTTCCCCTGAACTATGCTCTCTCTGCAGTCAGAGGACTAATCAGTAACAAAGAGGAATCCATCATTGTAATTAGTATATCATACCATCACATTGCCAGGCTTCATATTTTATGATAATCTTCACCCTCTCCAAGCATGTTGTCTTTAACTAATAATCTTTAAATTTCATAAGTAAAAGTCAAATACTTATCTTTTGTGTTTCTGGGGAAATTTGCATTTCCACCAATATGAATGCTTTGCTTTTTTGGGGCACTCCATAGTATGCCAATATTTTTCACCACCAAAATAATTCAAAGGCATCAGTTTTCTTCCTGTTTTTTTAACTCACTATCCAGCTTTCATCACTGTATGATATTATTGAAAATATATCTTGATCAAGCTGAATATGTGTACATCAAGAGAAAGCCCGCATGTCAAGGTCTTATCTAAATTTTGCCTTCCTTAATTTTATGTCAATTTTTCTGGCTGTTACTTCATTCAACTTAATTTCCTTTACATTAGGTCTTCATGCTGTTTCTTCTATCCATCCTCTTTGTTATGTTCAACAGGAACTTCATAGTGCTTCTCCAAAATGTGCCTATTTCTTTTTTTTTTCAGTTTTTTCTTGTGGGGGGGTATTTCTAATACGTTTTGTTTTGTTTCACAGTTATCTATAAAACCATGTTAGGTCATTGAAGAATTGCTTATTCTGTATTCTTCTTTTTTTAATTATCTGCGTACTTCTAAGTTTTCTGCTTGTACTGATATTTTTAGTTTGTTATTGGAAATAATGTATGATAAATCCTGGTCTGATTTAATACTGTCTGTTATTTTTACCACATCTGTCTTTTTACGAATTTTTGATGATCTGTTCCTCTTTCTGTGCTCTTCTAACAGTGATATTTCTTGCTTTATTTCTCTGCGTCTCTTTGATGTTTCCTTGGTGGCACTCTCCCTTTTCCCCTCTTTCCGTCATTACTCCACATTTTTGTGGTAACACTTTATCTGTTATCAGTTTAGCTGCATAGCACTAAATCCTGGGACTCCACAAATATCTGCTGACCTCACAAGACCCAAACGCAGTGAAAGTTTTGAAACATGAGGAGAATAAACCCAAGATGACTTCTCTGCTTAATCTAGCCGAAGTATATCGGTGTCAAGCAGGAACGGAAATCAAACCAGAAGTAGATAAAAAACAGGCAGCAAATGAATGTGCCAAAAAAACAAAAGAAAGAATATAACTTGCAGGACCAGATGAGAAGGCAAAGAATGTGGAAAATGCATAAATATAGTTGCAATTTGAGGAAACTTCTGGAAGAACCTCATGTTGATCAGGAACAAATGCAGGAATGGTTAGGGAGAGGCGAATTCAAACAAAGATATGAAAGGTTAATATTGGCAGGACAAGGCAGTGGGCTAAGTACACACTGGTTTACAAAGTCCATTGAACATGTGGGAGAAACTGACAAATGTAGGTTTTGTAAAACCAAATTGGAAACAGTCACATAGATCCTTGCTGGTTGTGACATACTAATGGCAGAAGGACTGTATACTGAAAGGCATAATAATGTGGCAAGACTATTGCACTTGGGATTGTGCAAACATTATGGTATTGAAGTGGCTGAAAAACACTGGAAACATGATCCATAAAGCATCATAGAAAATGATGAAGTTTATATCACATGGAATCACCCATTACCAATAGTTCAAAAGATAGATGCTAGAAAACCAGATATACAGGTCCATGAATAGAAGACAAAAGTAGCACTGATCATTGAAATCACCACTCCCAGTGACTACAGTGTCTTGCATACAGAAAGACATGAAGTCATAAAATATCAGGATCTGCAGGCAGAAACGAGAGCAATGTGGAAGAAAGATATCCAGGCAGTTCCAGTAAGAGCAACGGGTCTCAGAATCTACAATCATATTTAGATATGTTACCAGTACATGTAACCCCATACGAATTGCAGAAGGAGTCATTACTGGGCACATTGCGGGTGCGGCGAAGAGTACTTTTGGCTGACATCAAAGACTGAAACAATACTAATTTCATGAACTTTAATCATACTTTGACTTAGAAATGGGGTCCATTCCCATCATGGTATTAGAAACCCAAAAGATTTTGAGAAATTAAAAAAGAGAGACATTATCCCTCGGATTTACAAAGCCCTGTAGAAAGTGCAGGATTAGTCTAAGAGCTATTTTCGGCAATATGGCCGATGTGCGATCCAGGAACGAGCTCCCGGGATGTGCACGTGAGCTCTTAGACTTATCCTGCACGGACTGAGCTCCAGTATGCAAATTACCCTCATTTGGGAGGGTGGCTTAATGGCTAAGGTGCTTGCCTTACAAACACAAGGTGCAGGGTTTGAGTCTCACAAGGGATAACTGGCTAAGCTTAAAATGGCTCGCAAGGGCAGTTAGCTTAGTACTAAACTATGAACCCATGAACTATGCAAATGAGGGTAATATGTGATCCAGAAAGCTGGCAGCTGTCCGTGCAGGACAAGTGCAGTGTGCAGAAATGTACTCAGTTAGTAACTGAGTACATTTCTGCAATCTACAAAACGGAGCTATGACAGCCCCAAATAAAGGCTGCATATCATTGAGGAAGCATGCCAATGGCCAAGTAGAAGACCACTGGCATTGCAAACTGTTTAAAAAAAAAAAAAAAAACTTTAATTTTTTTTTTTTTCACCGATCTAGCCTGTTTAAGCATAGGGCAGCAGCGAGTAAATGGGATCGGGGGAAAATAATAAAATAAACCTAAAATAAGCATTCTAACTAAAATCAGTATCCTGCCATGCAAGTCAATGGCAGGCAGAAGGCAACCTGGCCAATGAGTAATGGTTGCTAAGGGGGGAGGCTCAGTGTGGGACATGTAACTATGCATTAGCAGGCAATCCTATGTAAATGAGGGAAAGGTTAGTGAATCCCAGATTTTCCCAGGGTGTGAGGCCGGTTCCAAGAGTGTAAGAGTATAAATAGCTGGGTACAAGACTAGGATATAGGTGACATCATGGGAGTGTGCGTCAGGCATACTGTAAATGGATTAGAGACCTGTGGCTCGGGATTGCTCCTAGCTTAGCACAACTAAGCTAGGGGTGTGTCTAATCCTGCCTAGCAGTCTTTACAAAGTGTAAGCGGGTGTGTGCGCTGCGCATCGGGTTTTACAGGAAGAAAAAGGAAGTTAAACCAGGAAAAACAGCTCTGTGCACATTTGAACACTCCATTTGCATGGCACGCACACGGGCTTAAACAGGGAGGCCATGGGAAGGAAAAACAGCAGTAGGAAGGTAATCAAGGAAAACTGGCTCAGCTGAGAGGTGAAATGTATCAGAATCAGACAATTATATAGGCAGCAGACCAGCCTAGCCCAGCACACCACTATAAACTATGCAAACACCTTTCCCCCTTGTTTTTCCTAAAAACTCTGCACCACTGGTGTATACAAATGGGAAAATTTTACAAAACGAAAGCAAGAGAAAAATTGTTAGGGGCGGCTTTTGCTATCATAAACCAGCATGTGCAAGAGGCTGAGGGTGGTGAGGATGTGAATGCTGCTGAGCAACCCACAGTGAGGAGACGGAGAAGAGTGTACAGACCCAGGGTAACCTACCAAGGGCTGCATGAGCTGGAGATAATGGAGCACTATAGGGTGGACAGGGACCTCCTACAGCAAATTGTTGAGCTGTGATGACCACGCCTGACACACAGAACTAACAGAGGGGAACCCATCCCAGTGGATACCAAGGTATGTGTAGGCCTAAGAATACTAGCTACAAGTACCTTCCAAAGACCAACTGGGGATATTATGGGGATTTCACAGGCATCAGCATACAGGGTACTCCACCAGTTCCTGGATGCCATGTCAGCACATGTCGGTGAGTATGTATATTTCCCCATCACCCATGAGGCATTGGCCAGCAATATGCGTCTCTTCCACCAAATAGCAGAATACCCTGAGGTAGTGGGTGCAATAGACTGCATGCACATACACATTAAAGCACCACCAGGTGAGCAGAGTAAGGTCTACATCAACCGCAAGGGCTTCCCCTCCATCAACTGCCAAGTCGTGTGCAATGCCCAGGGCATAAAAATAATGTGTGTGCTGGCTGCCCTGGAAGCTACCATGATTCGCACATCTGGCATCTGCTGCAGCTGTATCAGACATTTGCCATTGGGGACATCCCACATGGTCACCTAGTGGGGGATGCTGGATACGCACTGGAGCCATGGCTGATGACACCCATCAGAAATACATACACACCTGAACAAGAACCCCATAATTAGGCACACGCACAAACATGAATCATAATAGAGCATGTGTTTGGGATGCTCAAGTCATGGTTGAGGTGCCTGGACACATCCGGTGGAGCCTTGCAGTACTCACCAACTACATGTACCCAAATTGTCCTTGTAGGTGCCATGCTACACAATATGATCCTGTGGAAACAGCTGCAGCAGGAACAGCATGGGGCAGGGCCACATAGCCACCCACCAGTGCCAAGGCCTGCACAGGCAGAAGGAGGCATGCCCAGTATGCCCTGGCCTTGGCAAAGAGGCAACGCATAGCACATGCTCTGACACAGTAGAGACCCAGGGAATGAAACCTTTCTCTGACTTGCACATACAGTAAAAGGGATGCCAAACATAACACTACCTGTGCTCAACCATTTATAGGGAATGTACTATGTACATCTGACATAGGCAGCCCTGCAGCACTACCCTCAATATTGGGACACCCACAAGGTAAGTGACTCACACATGCCAGTTGGGGGGGCACATACCCAACAACAGTCACAGCCAGCAGGATAAGAGTAGACAAACACAAACAAATGCTGTGCTATGGCCTCTGAATGAGCCCCATGGGTAACCCCTACCCCACGCCTACACAGACAGACTACAGCAGACCAGCCAGTTGGATGTAAGTTATGAAGGGTAGGCAGTCAGAAACTAATATGTAGGTAGTTAAAGCTAAGATCTGTAGTACACTGGTATGCCTCTAGCCGGCACGATAGGTAAGACTACAGACCGAAATGGTGTACCCAACATACCAGTACAGTCCTAGCAAATGTGCAAAAGTGTAAGGTGTGCCCCACCATCCTATGTACACTTATAGTAACAGTCAGGTGTGCCCCCCCAACCCCTGTGTAGAAATGTAGAAACAGTCAGGTGTCCCCCCCACTGCTATACAGAAATGTAGCAACAGTCAATGCCAAATGACCGATGTATACCCTGCAGACACAGCATGCTACCTGTCAGTGTACAACACAAAGGTCAGCACCGCAGTACAAACTACCTGGACTTGATCCACACATGCAATATAGATGGCCATCATACTGGGCATGCTCACACACTTAAACACATGAAGGCCATGTCTGCAAACACCAGTGGACTAGATGTATTTGGCAGTTGCAGTTCTTAGTGCAGACACATGTCAGTATGCACCACTCCTGCCTTGCACACACAGTAGATAGGAATGCAGACATATATGTAAGGACAACACAATATAATAAGCCAAAGGTAGATGGACATAGATGTGTGGAAGAGGATGACCATGACAAGGAGCCATCTGGGCCTGTCCCACCCAGCACACAGGCAAAGGGCCCCAAACACATGAGGTGCAGGTGTCACTCACTGCAGATACTAGCCACCAGTATCTGTCAGCATGACAGTGTGTTGCACGTGCCAGCTGTGCAGCATGACTGTATAAGGAAGTAGTCACCTAGTAGCTGCATACACTTGCCTGTGGCATATGACCCCATGTGTGCTTGCATGCGGCATGTCAACCCCTACATGAATGGGTTATGGCCCATGTACACACCATCCTCCCCATAGCAGTATCATGACAAGCCTGCTGAGGTCAACCAATGTGAAATACACCTTTGGGAGAGCTGTAGCTCAGTAATCCCCATGGCGCGTCCCATAACTGCGTACTGCTGTAGTGATAAACTAGTTAGGTAGCAGTCCTTACCCCAGACTTGCCAACTGTGTTGAGTGTGTGTTTGTGTGCATGTCTCTCTGTCACTGACTGTGCACAGAGAAATGCTTTTTAGGCTACTCACACTCTGTACAGTTCATACACACAACTTTGGCAAGGCTGCTGATGTCACTCACCTAGAACTACACCTCTGGGGAAATCCTAGCCCAGTAATCTCCATAGCGCATCCTGTAACTGCGTACAGCTGTAGTGTGAGAAAGTAGTTAGGTAGGTGTTCTAACCCCAAACCTGGCAACTGTGTGCTTGTGTGTGTGTCTGACTGAGTGAAGAGCAATGCTTTTTAGGCCACTCACACCCCGTACAATTCATATACTCAACTTTGGCAAGGCTGCTGATGTCACTCACCTGGAAATACACCTCTGGGGAAATCATAGCCCAGTAATCTCCATAGTGTGTCCTGTAACTGTGTACTACTGTAGTGTGATGAAGTAGTTAGGTAGGTGTGCTAACACCAGACCTGATAACTGTGTGTGAATTTGTGTGTGTCTGGCTGAGTAGAGAGGAATGCTTTTTAGACCACTCACACCCCGTACAATTCATATACCAACTTTGGCAAGGCTGCTGATGTCACTCACCTAGAAATACATCTCTGGGGAAAACCTAGCCCAGTAATTTCCATAGCATGTCCTGTAACTGTGTACTGCTGAAGTGTGAGAAAATAGTTAGGTAGGTGTTCTAACCCCATACTTGGCAACTGTGTGCTTGTGTGTGAATCTGTGTGTGTCTGACTGAGTGGAGAACAATGCTTTTTAGGCCACTCACACCCTGTACAATTCATATACTCAACTTTGGCAAGGCTGCTGATGTCACTCACCTAGAAATACACCTCTGGGGAAATCATAGCCCAGTAATCTCCATAGGGTGTCCTATAACTACTGTAGTGTGAGAAAGTAGTTAGGTAGGTATTCTAACCCCAGATTTGGCAACTGTGTGCTTGTGTGTGAATGTGTGTGTGTGTGCTGTGGTGTGATAAAGTAGTTAAGGATGTGTTCTTTCCCAAGATCTGGCAACTGTGTGTTTGTGTGTGGCTGATTGAGTAGAGAGCAATGCTTTTTAGGCCACTCACACCCCATACAATACATATAGCAACTTTGGCAAGGCTGCTGATGTCACTCACCTAGAAATACACCTCTGGAGAAATTATAACCCAGTAATCTCCATTGCGCATCCTATAACTGTAGTGTGAGAAAGTAGTTAGGTAGGTATTCTAACCCCAGATCTGGCAACTGTGTGCGTGTGTGTGTGTGTGTGTGTGTGTGTGTGTGTGTGTGTGTGTGTGTGTGTGTGTGTGTGTGTGTGTGTGTGTGTGTGTGTGTGTCTGACTGAGTGGAGAGCAACGCTTTTTAGGCCACTCACACCCCATACAATTCATATACTCAACTTTGGCAAGGCTGCTGATGTCACTCACCTAGAAATACACCTCTGGGGAAGTCATCACCCAATAATCTCCATAGCGCATCATGTAACTGTGTACTGCTGTAGTGTGATTTAGAACTGTGGTAGAGTTCCATCACCACCTATGGCAGTTTGGGATGTTTTGCATGTGTTTCAATGTCTGTGTATGGAGCAATGCATCATAGGCTACTCACTTGCAGTACATTTCAAATGCTCTACTTTGCCAATCCTGCTGATGTCATTCATTGTGAAATACAACATTGGGGAGAAAGCTCCCTGTAATCCCTGTGGTGCGACCTATAACTATTCCATGCTGTAGTGTGAAATAGGCCATGGTCAGGGGTTCTATACCCACACATGACAGTTGTGGATGTTTTGTGTGTGTCACTGTCTGTATAGGGAGCAATGCATTTTAGGCTAGTCACTCGCAGTACAGGTGAAATGCCCTACTTTGGTAATCCTGCTGATGTCAATCACTGTGAAATACACCTTTGAGAAAGAAGTACTCCAGTAATGTCTGTGGTCGTACTATAACTGCGTATTGCTGTAGTGTAATAAACTAGTTAGGTAGGAGTTCAACTCCCAGATGTGACAGGTCTGTGTGTATGTATTACTCGTATCCTGGGTAGAGGTGAGTGTGTGACACCTGTGACCAATGTGGAGGGGGCTTTGCTTATTACTTTTATGGTGGCCCCACTATATATCACAATGTCAGCCATACAGGGATAACAGATGTAAATTAGCTGGGAGACTGGGGTGCAAAGCCATACCCATACATGTGACATCAAGGCCAGCCGATCCAAATTAGCAGCCCCCACTATTACCCAGAGCACACACTCAACCCATGTGTCATACGCACACACACGCCTAAGCAACAACCAATATGTGGGTAGTACACTGCATATTAGCCACTGATAGTAACTATGCAGTGATAGCAGTGGGCTACAGAGGGCATGTCACCCTGCTCATCTGTCCAATATGCACGTACATGCAGACAATGCACCTCCACCATGTTCCCCAATGGGCACCTGCACCACTGGTGCCTTCACATATGACTCACAATAGACATACCATGCCTGACAATATGCCCTGTATGGACAGATGACACTGACATCAGGGAATGCTGTTGGCATGCTATCAATGTAGGTAAAGGGTAAACCTGCTGCCCATTACCAGTTCCTGCCAGAGGTGGGCAAGTCTGGCACATCTGATGATAATCTGTGTTCACAACGTGGGCCAGATACTCAGGTACAGTCCTACACATCACTGTACATGCATGTGGGAGGTGTGCACATCCTAGACACCATCCATGTCATGGACTAAGGAACACATACATGGCATGTGGTGTACAAAATTGGCTACACACAATAATCACCCAGCTGACTGGATGGGGGATGCAATACCCATCTGTGTGGGCAAATGCAGTAGCTACAGGCCTGAGCCACAATGCAGGACATTATCATGTGGCCTGATGCCATGGTATACCCATTGCCTACCCTTGTACAGCCTGCTGGCACAGTTGACCACCACGCACCCGTGTAGACATGTACCCATGCAAGTCAGAACTGGCACCCTGTGTGTTCATGTTTGTTTGTTGTATGATGCGTATGTCCACATCCACACTCACTACAACCCCCCAGGGCATACTGAAGCATGCTGTCTGATGTCTGATATCCCCTCATACTCTTTGCCCATATGGCCTCCGTATGACCCGTGTGGTGCATGTGATACCTGCACAGTGATGTGTTGTGGCAATCCCACTTCTGATGAGTTGCACTTCTGGCCCTGCCAAGTGTGTCAGTGTGTGTGTCCCTGTGTAAGTGTGCCTGTGTTGATGCTAGCACCTGTTCATGCAGTCAGGCACATGTACAACACCTACTGTATATCTACCGTATCTCTGTTGCAGATGTCACTCACCCTCACATATATGTTCTGAATGCTCCACATTAGGTAACCCATGTGGTGCATCCAATAACTGCATCGAACTGTGATAGCACTACATAGTTGTTGGGGGTTTGATACCCTGAGCTGGTTGGTGTGTGACATAAACATGCTTCAGTTTTACCCTCCCACCCCTCCCTGACATGTATCTGCCTCTGTCTGCCTCCCCCACTAACTCTCTGGTGGATGTGGAGACCCAGACCTGCCTTTCTTAGGCAGCAGCATGTGTATTTTATGTGATGCCCATGATCAGCTGATGGCCTCTGCATGAATTGCAGCCCTCCCCTAACTGACTGCATGTGAAACAGCTGTGGTAACAATCCCATAGCCAATTGCATGGAAACACACTCCAATACCTAGGAACATCATGGTGGTGCTGGGCCTTTGCAGTCACTGTGAGCAGGAACTAGATCTGATGTTTGACAAACAGCATCACAGATGGATTGGGGATTTACCTCTAACAACATACACTGTGGAAAGACGGCAACCAACAGGAGGGGGATGTGCCTGACTTGACAACAGACTGAAAGTGCTGCTATACTGCATTTGGAGTAATGGTGGTTTAATAGTGTTTGTCTGGATATGCCTGTCGTACATGTCGCAATACCTCCCATGTTAGTTCCATGTATATGAGAAATCCCCATCTGCAGGGTCATCTGCGGACTGGACAGTGTTGTGCCTATGGTTTCATGTGTTAGCAACAGTGCATCAATCTGTGGAATGCAGAAGGTAGTGTGAGGATTGCAGTCTGTAGATGGTGAAGGCCGTGACAGTTACTGACGTCATATCCCTCATAGGACATATGTTGCAACAAACCCTGTTACAATGGAAAATATATGAGGTTATCACAGCAACATGTCTATACTGGCCCTGTGTATGTGCCATCAACCACACCTCTGTCAACCTTTGTACATATGGCGTGCATGAAGTGGTGCATATGTGCTGTACACCATAAATAGTGTCATCATATCTGATAACAAGCCAGTGATATATCAGATTGCTACACATGTCATGTACAGTAGGGGTCACACTTAATGCCATACCCTGGAAATCCTGTGGATGTTTGTACAGTACTGAGGCCTGTGTAGTGATGGTGAATGTGGGCAGTGTGTGTATTGTTAATATGTACTATGGTCTGTGTACAGATGTGTTAGATGTCATTGTTCTAGCTCCCCTTCTATCTGACATGTATATGCCTGTCTGCCTCCCCCACTCCCTCTCTGGTGGATGTGGAGATCAACACCTGCCTTGCTTAGGCAGCAGCAGGTAGTGTGAGGATTGCAGTCTGTAGATGGTGAAGTTACTGTTACAGTTACTGACTTCATATCCTTCATAAGACATATGTTGCAACAAGCACCATTACAATGGAAAATATGCAAGGTTATCACAGCAACATGTCTATATTGGCCCTGTGTATGTGCTGTCAGCCACACCTCTGTCAACCTTTGTACATATGGTGTGCATGAAGTGGTGCATATGTGCTGTACACCATAAATAGTGTCATCATATCTGATAACAAGCCAGTGATATATCAGATTGCTACACATGTCATGTACAGCAGTGGTTATATTTCATGACATAAGCTGGGCATTCTGTGGATGTTTGTACAGTACTGAGGTCCATGTAGTGACGGTGAATGTCAGCAGTGTGTGTATTGTTAATATGTACTTCAGCCTGTGTACAGACTGTGGTAGATGTCATTGTTCTAGTTTCCCTTCTATCAGATGTTACATGCTGCCCCACTGTATGGTACCGTTTTGCCGTACATGTTTGTTGGGCCATACACACTTGACCCATACCACAGACAGCCATCATAACAAACTGTGTAGCAGCCCAGTATATGTAGGGTCATTCTGTGAGTGGCACAAATGAAGATGGTGTAGAACAGATAGTACATATACTGTAATATTATGCTAGCTTACCATATGTGACTGTGGCTGTGTTCACATTGGTTGTGGTTATGCACTGTCACACAGGTGTATCTTACCCTGTGCTGTGACATGGCTGTTGAGCCTGCTATATATGCAGGTAGATGCGCATTCCCCCATACAAGATATAGGCCAGTGTTGAGCCAGTCTGCCTGTAGCCTGCACAGTGCATTGTTACATGCCTAGCAGCTTAGTGTACTTAACCAGTGGGATGTTATGTGCAGATACTTGCCAGATGTAATGATGCTGGGCCTCCCTTAAAAGTCATGTATGTCAGACAGAGCAGTGGGATGCTGTACAGATGTATGTCAATATCTAGTGGGTGGTATGTGTCCATGGCACCCCTGTACCAGCAGTCATTATGTGTCAGGCCAGACAGGAGTGTGTGAATCCAACACCTATGGTGCCAAATGTATACCAGTCGTTATGTGTTATACCCATATACATGGGTGTCTACATCCATATTGTCAGGCCTGGTACACATGTGGTGCACTAAGGGATTATGTGTATACCTCTGGACTGTACAGGGTGTGTCTGAAGTTCCACATATAGTGGCCAATATCTCTGTTGCACTCCACAGGGGCATTATCAGCGGTACCTTACAATGATTTCCTTAGGATGCCTGTCAGTAGCCAATGGCACACATGTTATAAGCAGAAGTCAGCATCCACACACACCATGTCTGTGAAGACAATCCCAATGATAGTAGCAACAGTCTAGTAATATACTTGCTATACATACCTGTCACCCCCTTGCACTACGTCTTTCATACTGAAGGGGCCGGTGTATGGCTACACTCCATGTCCAGGACATATGGTGCAAATATATGTACATATACTTATCCATATAGCCATATATATATAATTACACATGTGTACCACATTGAATTACCACTGTCATGGCAACCACCCACTATAAATCCCTACAGCATGTGGGCGTGGTCCCTTTACATTCCCTGTGTGATGGACATTCTTCCTGTGTGTGGGCATCAGTGATACAGGCAGCAGGTAGCAATACTTCTTACAGGAGAACCTGTGCACTCAGAGAAGCCACATATTTGTAGGAGGATCAGGAACTACAGACAGACTGTAGGAAGAGTTGTGTAATGTTTGGTATAGCACAGGTGTTACAGGGTGTGTGTGTGTGTACATACTAGTGTACCTTGGAATACAGTCTGTCTGCATAGGTCACTACTGTGGGCCTAACCTCTTGCTGGACAGAGGCATGCCTATCATGTGTTGTACATCCACCACACAGGTCCTGTGTCAGATATTACACTGGCAGTGTGTGTGTTGCATGCTATCAGTACATGGCTACATCTATGTCTATATCTAACCTCAATTCTCTGACTAAGGGTATGTTGCAGACTATCCTGTAACACCAGCACCTTACTTAGTGTATGGCAACAGCGTTCCACATATGTGCCTATGTTCCAGCCTCTGTCCCCCATCTACATACCAAACTGTGCACATATGTCATGCTGTTGGGGGTTGTTCTGTAGTGGGCTGTGAGTATATCACACTGCCAGTGCTTCCATTAGACCACTGCTGTTGTATCCCCCACACATACAGTGGGGCTGGGGCCATATATGTGTGGGCGTCACCTACTCAACACATGTGCGCCCTTATGCACTGCAGAGGCCAGTGTATGTAACAGTGGTATATGGGCTTGTATTACTGAGTCTAGATGGGGAGCACCATAAATGACCTAGGCTGTTACAAAATGTGGGGGTATCAGGGGTGAGCTGCCACAAGGTACTGTATACTCCACCTATATTGAAATTACTTACATGACTTGGGGTATTGCAAGCCTACTGCCTCCTGCCATACAGACTGTTCTGTGCGTTATGCCTTGTTATGTACTGGGTACAACCCATTTGATCACAAAACGTCTTTACCTCCTACAGAGTTTGTACAGAGTGTAGATAAAGGCAGCTGAACTACATACCTGCAGTACATACTGCTGATTGTGTGGTACCCTGTGGCCCAGTCTGTGTGCACTATTGTACATTCTGAAAGGCTTTGCCTGGACAGCAACAGTTATGAATCTTTCCAGACTACTGTATTAGTGTAACTGTTTCACAGTTGCAGTACTCCGTTTATATGGTTGTCAGTATTTGAACAGCTATATGATATGGCATATAGAACTGTTATAGTACACAATTAAATTATTTCCATTTCTGCAAACCTGTGTGTGGTGTCTTTCCTATGACCTTTCTATGGGTATATGTTGCAGGCAACAATTGACATTAGTATGTGTTGCCCATACAGTGTCCAGTTGTTCAAGTATTAACTGCAGGCATAGTGGCTGTTCCATATTGTGTGCACCTCCTACATGTGTATCTTACTGTACATATATCTGCGTGTGTATGTGTAGTCACATGTATATATATATATATATATATATATATATATATATACATATACACACACATATATATATATATATATATATATATATATATATATATATATATATATATATATATATAGATATATCTGTATCTGCATATATGTGTCTGTGTATCTGTGTCCTGGGGACGTTGATGGCTTCCACATATTACATGTCCTATGGGAGGCAGACTGTACTTGTTAGTGTATTGCAGGGCGCATGTGTTTGGCTGTGGGGGATGCCTATTCGTACAAGACGTATAGTGTGTAGGGCCTCTCAATCCCATTAACGGTGCATGTGCACATAGGTGTATTTGTTAATCTGCAATTGCTATCTACAGATGTATGGCCATACATACCTATATAGATATATTTATTTGCTAACAGATATATAAGTATATGTGCATAGATAGTGATATATATGTATATAGAGTTAGTAAAACAACATATATATATTTATATACATGTATATCTATACATATATGGGTATGTTGTATCTGTTAAGGTTGCAATATAGTTACACACACAGACATCTAAATGTTGGTATACATTCTCTGTACTGTTTTATGACAGGACTGGCTGATATGTTTCTGAAGCATTGAATATCTGTGTAGCTGTTATGGCTTAGTGGTGCACCCCTTTGTCTAGGGTGTGCAGGGTACTTGGTTTGAGCCTTTCAAGAGCTGTTTATTTTGTTGCTGGGCAGAACACAGCCCATTGGATACAGAGTGATTAAGGCACTTTAAAGCAGTTGTGTGCAGGTTTGTGCAGGTTTGTGTGGAGCTAAGCCCTGCCTACACAGGGTAAGCAATTTAGAAGCTAACTGAGTGTATAAAAACATAACTGGAGGTCAGCAGTGCTTACCATCGTGTAAACCCACTTACAACTGCTTTAAAGTGCCTTATTCACTCTGTATCCAATGGGCTGTGTTCTGCCCAGCAACAAAATAAACAGCTCCTGCAAGGCTCAAAACCAGGACCGTGCACACCATACACGAAGTGATTTAACACTAAGCCATGAAATATATGCATAATCATGATGTTTTCACATACATATCATCCAGCCCACGTATACAACACTACAGGGAATGTATTCCACCTTGTAGATGTATTTGTGTGTATATATATAGAGATTTTATATATATATATATATATATATATATTCATCTTTAAATGGATATAACATATCTATATATGTAGATATAGGTATAGAAATATATATATATATATATATATATATATATATATATATATATATATATATATATATATATACAAGCCAATAAATACATATATACGTAGATATGCATACATCCATAGATATGTATGTATACAGCCACATGTCCACATATATACCACACTAGGAATGCATATATGTCAGCATATATGTGGCTCACCTTTCAAAGAGTGAAATCCATGTGTCCGAAAGCTGGAAGGCCAAAAGTATGTTCTCAACATTGCACAGTCTTGCAGTACATGCATCAATTGTGCAATGAGCGAATGTCACTATGCATTCGCTCATTGCAGATTAGGCAATTTGGTTGCAGATGGCACTATAGTGGGGATGGGGAATATTTGCCTATCCCCACTGTAGTGCAAACTAGTAGTTAGTATATCACAGTAGGAGGGTTGTGGGTGGCCCAGCCCCCCAGACAGGGGGTGCAGGGGGCATGCCCCCCAGCATTACGATATGTATTCCAACTTGCAGTTCGAGAATCAGCGAAGGTACCTTTAGAACTGCTGTGTTTTGAACTGTGGTGCAGTAAGAAATGATGGGTTTGTCCTTTCGGTTTGCAGAATAGGCCATCTGAAGGAATGATTGTCTCCCTGTCAAAGGTGAACACATATATATCAATATAGGTATATATAGACATACATCTGTAGATAGAACTGGGAATGTAACCACAACATATATGTCCACATGCACCATTGATGGGTTTGAGAGACCCAAACAACATACATCTGGAACATATAGGTATTCCACCCCCCCAGCCAAACACGTCTGGCCTGCAATAAAATACCAACCTTAGCAGATCCCATAAGCAGGGCCCTACATGACAAGGGCAGTACATGTTAACAGTTCTCCATCCCACCAGTAGGATGTCAGGCTGGTATTACTAACATATCATGCAGTACAGTCAAGTTACATGTCATGCTTAGGGTACCCCCCTGGGCAGGTGCAATAAGTAGCTGGGATCCCTCATACAATCCAATAGGCCTACATCTGACAATGGATTCACCAGTGTTGGCCGGGATGACCACAAATCCACCATGTCAGCTGGGAACTACCACCCAGTAGCCTGATGACCCTGGTCTGCAGGGACATGGAATATATCAACAATGAACCCATGGCCAATGTCGCTGGTAATCTTAACACATGGGACCCCACCAATGTTGGACTTGTCAAAGGCAGAGAATACAATCTGAACCTGGTATACCTCCTTTACCCAATCATGACAGGTGTAGATGAGGGTTAAGTGGTGCAGAATGCCTATGTAGATCATAGCAGGCTTTTGTACACCATCCCACATGTAGGAATGTGTGTAGTTGTTAAGGGATCTACCTCCGTTCACAGAATATGTTTCCACCAGGACTGCTTGGCATATGCCAGCATTCCACAGGTGCCACCCCATGGACATACAGTCTTTCACAGGTCATAGATGTGTCAATGCCCTCCTACACACATTTGAGGTGTGCAGCACTACTGGGGTTGCTATAACTCTCTGGGTGTAGCTGTTGTGGACACAACTGCTATTATTGCAGTTACTGTTGCCTCTATCCCCCCACATAGCTGTCTGTAATACTGTACAGTGTATGTAATCAGGTTGTTAGTTGTTGTTTACACCATTCACAGTAATTGAGAGCCTCTCACCCTCCTAATAGTAGGGCTATGCCACCGACATTGGCACACACATGTTACTTAGGTGAGGATTGCAGTAGGGTGAGGAGAGGGACATACACCCTGCTGTTAGCATGTTCAATGTCATCCACATTGCAGACTGCATATATAGCACTGTGTGGTTGTTCCTATCCTATCTTGGTGGGATTACATGTGCAACAAATGTGTTACCTGCACGGGGACATACCTCCATGTATACAGTCTTGTACCTGTACTGCATCCAAACCAAAAGCCCTGTGTGTTGTACCCAGCCATGGCATGTGTACCACCCACTACACCTACTGGTGTCCACTGTAGAAGGCCTGCTGACACCACTACACCCATCAGCCGTGTGGCACATGGACAAACACAACACAATTAGAATAGATACTAGTGACAACAATACAACATTGTTAATTACAGCTATGATGCATCATGGCTGCACAGCTACACCTTCCAAGATATTAGCATTTCACTTTATGGCTGACAACATGCTACACATCATTCCATTGCTACACTGTTGTACAGTCACCCTGTGCATCACCACCATGTTAGCCTGTCCCTGCATCGATATTACGGATGTCTGGGAGTGGCACAGGTATCATCATATGCACAGGGTGTGTTGTAGGTTTGCCAGAGGCCTAGGCTGAGCCATACAATTTACAACATGTGTGTGTGTGTGTGTGTGTGTGTGTGTGTGTGTGTGTGTGTGTGTGTGTGTGTGTGTGTGTGTGTGTGTGTGTGTGTGTGTGTGTGTGTGTGTGTGTGTGTGTGTGTGTGTGTGTGTGTGTGGTGGGGGAGGGGCTGAGTACTGTTATGAGCCACTGGTGATGTTGTGTGTGCAGGTATGTGGTTGCCCTAGGTTCGTTGCATATGTGTGTGTGTCTGCATGCACACAGTTCCTCCATGTGGCTGCCCTATACAGGGAATTGTGAGACAGCTGCAGACTGTACCTGGCAGGGTTTGCAGTTCACCGTCTCTGGCCATGGACATGGGACCTGTGCCTGGCAGGGGTGCTACAGGCAGTATCAGGTACAAAGCCAGACCGAATACTGTCCCCCAAGTTTGACAGATGTCCACTGGACCCAGGTCCCTCCTGGGACTGGCCAGGGCCATGTGCATGTGATCTGCTATGACGGTCTGTGGACAGCACCCCCTACAGTGCTGGAGCTGGTACTGCCACTACAGGAGTGGCTGTGACTGGTTGGACATCCACGGCCACCTCCAGCTGCTGGTGTTGCTGGCATACGTCCACATGGCCGTCACAACCATCCCGCCCTGTCCTGATGCATGTACCTGACATTGTGGATGAGATCTAATGTCTCACCCCACCGTCTATCCATAACCTCAGTGTAATTACAGATGGCACCTGCTCGGTCACGGATGCTGTCAGTTACAGAGGTGTGATGAGCCCTCTGCGCCCTTAGACCCTGCCTGGTGTATCGTTCCATTCATGCCTGTGCCTCCATGAGAGTCTGGAACATGCATGTGGTTGAAATAGATGCGGCACGTCTGCCAGGGACATGATGACCACCAGTGCTTCGATGAGCACCCCTGAACATCTGCC